>NC_039366.1:92377590-92677590 GCF_003573695.1 Papaver somniferum | reverse complement strand
GCTCGACCGCTCGATAGAAGCTAGACCTAGCCTGACTAAGTGGCAAATTTGCCACTTTGCCATGCCCATAGTGGGTTACTAAAATGGCAAACCTGGGGCTTTGCCATGCCCACAGGAACCGGCCTAAGTGGTTATAATCTGAAATGGGTGTTTAAAGACTCTATAAAAAGCATTATTTGGGAATTGAACTCAAGCAGCAGTATAAGAAGAAATATATAGGATATCATCCCATTGGTAATATGGTGGGCAGTTTGGTTAGTGGAATGCTAGACTCTTCAATGACAAGTGCAATTCTATGGAAAGGATCAAAGACAATGTTAAGGCCCTGATTTTTAATTGGGGTGTAGAAACCGGTATCTTTAGGGGCTTTTCTTTGAACATTGTATCGAACAATTGAGAAGTTGCTTTGCACTAGATTTACTTTGCTTTCATTTAGGCAATTTTACTTCGTGTAACTGTATTTTTATCTTGTACTTCCTTTTGGTTCAACTTTATTACTCTTTTGGTAATGGACTAACTTTTAATACATTTTATCATACTTGAATAAGAAAAAAACCATCATACAGTATTTGTGCATAAATTATTATTATTTTTTTGCATCATAGGGTGTTCCAAACTCGTTAGCTAGGATCATCAAAACATCAAAGATGATATGGTATTTATCCATCACGATAATTTCACCGCTACATTTCGCCATATTTTTGAGCATATTAGACGACATAATACACGTTTATACCAAAGTTTAGTGGCAAATAGTGAAAAGATTGTATTGCGGGGTTCTTTTTTACGAAATTTATATCGGGATTACCCGTAAGAATTGAGAAATACTCGATTCTTTTCTCTTGTCCAAAATATAGAAAAGTAGATTCAATTACATGTAAGAAGTTGGGTGAAAATATCTCAGCCACTGGAGCAAACACTTACGGTCACCCCAAATAAATACTTCCGTCTTCATTCATATTGTAGCCGTTAGATACATCGAAGCCCTAACTCTTGACCTTAAAAGCAACGGTGGTAGTGGTAGATAGCTAGTTTCTTATCCTATACAAACCCATTGAAGTAACTACAACGGCTACAAAATATTTAAAACAAAGAACCGACTTTAACCTAGTCTCTACACCGTCCAATCTAGATAGAATCTAACGGCCTCGATTTATTTAATCCTAAAATTATGACCGTTGCAGAGGTTCCTAAAACAAGGTTTTAAATTGGAATATAAGCCCTCATCTATTTACTGTGCACATAGAAAGAAAGATTTCAAAGGAAAGGAGAAAGAAGGAGAAGAACACAGAGCAATTTTAGAGACCAAGGGGATTTGTTGAGAGAGAGATTTTAAGATCGGAGCAAGAGGAGTTTGATTGGATTTCAACTTAATTTGGGATATTAGGATTTAGAGAAATGGCGTCAAGAGTAGTTCTTCCTCAGAGACAAAGAGGTACTATTCATTAGTTTATGATATTCTGGTTCTTTGATGATCTTCATCTCTTCTTTTTGTGTTTTTATTTGTGGGTTTTGTTGTCTAATGATGAATTGTTATGTAAATTAGTATCAATCTGTAGATTTTGGATCTTACAGATTATGTATTTCCTTCTGTTAAATTAGTATCAATCTTATCAGGGAATTTGATGTTTGATGGAAATCTTGTTGTTTTAGGAGAACCCTTTCTTTTTTGGTTGTTGGATTTTCTAGGGCATCTGATTTTTTGATCCGTTTTTCAGTAAAAGTTGTATCTTTTAAATCTAGGGTTTCAACAACATCTGAAGTACTTATTGTTCTGATTCATTCGATCTATTTTAGAGATAATTATTTTTGATCGCCCTCGTTTGTAAGAATCATCTGGAACTTGGTATACCCTTTACGGAATCTCATCGTTTTAGGTTAATTTGGTTTGGATCTCTAATTTGTATTTTTTTCCTTTATTCTGTGTTAGTCTTGCTTAGTAAAAGATTTCCATGACATGTTTCAGATGGGGTTGCTGAAATTCCTAAAGCAAAAGCACCAGCGGGAGGAATTCGGAAACCTTTAGGGGATATCGGGAATGTAGAGACTATTAGAGGTGCAGATGGGAAAGCACAGCAGGTCAATGGAATTCCACCACATCGTCCTGTCACTAGGGGATTCTGTAAACAGCTACTTGCTAATGCACAAGCTAATTTGGAGAATAAAAATAAGGTATTAATAATCAACCATAGAGATCTCTTTCCCTTGCCAATATTTTTTCTTGAATCACATGAATTAAAACTGTGCAATGTCTCACAAATGTCTTATGTTGATTACTTTATCACAGTTACAATTTGTTGTGATTGATGATGGAGCTGCTGTACCTAAAAAAAGGATATCAAAGCCTGTTCAAAAGAAAGAAGTTGTGAAACCCAAGCCAGTGGAGGTAATTGATATTAGTCCAGATACAGTAGAGGTTAAGAAGGAAAAACCCCAGAAAGCAGCATCAAGGAAGAAAGCTCCAACCTTATCTGCAGTTTTATCTGCTCGTAGCAAGGTAGATTTCTTAGAAAGTCTATTCATTGTCCTGTTTGTTTCTCCATCTTACTAATTTCTATCAGACTACTTAACTAATGCTACTCTTTGTATCTGTCTCAGTATGCTTGTCGTTCAGCTCATAAACCAAAGAAGGACCCCATTGTGGACATTGATGGAGGAGATGCTGATAATCAGTTGGCAGCTGTGGAGTACGTCGAGGATTTGTACAAGTATTACAAGCTCGCAGAGGTAGCTCTCTTCGATTTTTGACTGATAAATCCATACATGTATATCTTAAAGCAAAGCAATTGTATCTAACTTTATACATTATGATCCTATCATGCAGAAGTCAAGCCTAATTCATGACTATATGGGTTCACAGCAACAAATTAATGAGAGCCATAGGATGATTCTTGTAGACTGGTTGATTGAAGTTCACAGCAAATTTGAACTCGCCCCTGAAACCCTTTATCTTACCATCCATATTGTTGATCGTTACCTATCCACACACATTGTTCCAAAAAGGGAGTTGCAGTTACTGGGCATGAGTTCTATGCTGATTGCTAGTAAATATGAAGAAATTTGGGCACCAGAGGTATATATTCCCACAACTAAAATCAGCATTACCAATGAACTTTATACGCTAAAATGATTGAGTTGACTAATTTCTCCATCTGGGTTTGGTGTGTTTTGCAGGTAAACGACTTTGTCTGTATTTCAGACAGGGCTTATACAAGAGAACATATATTAGCTATGGAGAAATCAATCTTGGGAAAGCTTGGATGGACTTTAACTGTCCCTACTCCTTACGTTTTCCTTGTGCGTTTTATCAAGGCTGCCGTGGCTGATAAGAAGGTATAAGTAATTCTCCTTCTGTTTTTGACTTGTTAAATGATGCAGAAAGCTTTGTGTACCTTTGTTTCTGACTCTTAACGTTCTTCGATTTTAGATGGAGCACATGGTTTATTTCTTGGCGGAGTTGGGTCTGATGCAGTATAGCATGATAATGTTCTCTCCATCCATGTTGGCTGCCTCTGCAGTCTATGCAGCAAGGTGCACCCTGAACAAGACACCACTGTGGGATGAAACACTTAAGCTTCATACAGGCTTCTGTGAATCTCAGCTGATGTAAGTTCTTCCCTTGTTGTTGTATTTTTCATACTAATAATGAACATAACTTCATTCTGTTTGAGGTGTTTGCCAATTACCAGAATCTCATCCATCTTTCTCCTTATTTGGTTTGACAGAGAATGTGCCAAACAATTGGTCAGCTTTCACTCTGGCGCTGCAGAACACAATCTTCGGACTGTTTACAGGAAATATGCAAGTCCTGAACGCAGTGCTATTGCCTACCTCTCCCCAGCCAAAAGCCTCTTGGCATGATGAGACAGAGAAATATAGAGAGATAGAGAAACAAAGCCTTTTCTGTAGGCTGTTTCATATTACAATACTGTACCAGAGAATTCAATGAGCTCATTTGTATTTTCATTTTCTAAGAACACATAATTCAATTTCAACTCATATATGTGTTTGTTATATAGCAATATCAACAAAGTTTGATGGTTTATTATGAGTTTTTTCGCGTGCATCTTGGCTTGGGGGTTCTTATAGCATTTGTATTGGTGTGATTTTACTTTGTTGATTTCCTTAACTGTCTGTTACTGGAACTAATGTAGAAGAATAATAGGCAAACTTGAATGGAAATGAAAGCAAGAAAGATACTGTTCAGTGATATTTTTGTACATTGACTCGTCACAAAGTAGAGGATACTGTTCAGTGATATTTTTGTATATAGATTCTACATTGACTCGGAGTGTACAAAATATAATGATATAGAAAAATCACGGAGGAGCTCTGAAGGGGAACCCTCAAGACATACTAGTTGACACAGGACTTGGCTCAACTTCAGAAACCGATGGTGCTGAAGTCTCTAATTGTGGCTCAACTTCGGAGACTGGTGGTGCTGAGGTCTCTAATTGTGTACTTGGCTCAACTTCAGAGACTGATGGTGCTGAGCTCTCTAACTGTGTACTTGGCTCAACTTCAGAGACTGATGGTGCTGAGCTCTCTAACTGTGATGCCAGAGAGTTTTCGATTTTGATTTCCGTAGTTTCAATAGTTTCCGAAGGCTTAAACTTGTTGATGTAGTAAGTAAGAGATGGTCCCGAGTATTCTAATGTCTGAACTGGAGGTGGTTTATTCTTACTGACTTGGATAAGAACAGACGATGCCGCAGCAATCGAGATTAGAGCTATAAAAGCAGCAACACCGGCCGTATTCTCAGCTCCCTCGGATGAAGTTCCCGCGGTTCCTGAACTGATCAAACTTTCTGCTACATAAACATTTGGCTGCAAAATTCAAATGCATATTTAGCTCAGAAGCTTTCCATGACAGTAAAATCTAAATTCTCAAACTTATGAACAAAACACCTGTGGCTAATGAATTTGAGATAAGCATAGTGTCAAGTGAATTCTTGATGCAAGATAAGATTGTTAGTTTTTTTTTTTAAATTGGACTACAAGATTACCAACCTCAATTGAGTAGATGTTAGTCTGTCCAGCAGTATCCTTCTCGACATAGCCGGTCCAGCCTTTCTTTTTAGGTGGATAACTTCCCACAACTTGAGTCTTCTCCGTAGCTAACCATTCCATGCTCACCTTCCCAACCTACATTATTATTATAACAATCAAAATAATCAATCCTCCATATATTTGATACTCTTAACAAATTGTACATACATTTAGTTAAGCCTAGTTATATTTACAACACTGAAACAGAACAAAAACCATAAAGATGAATCCAATTGACAATTGTTATAGTGAATTCTCAAAAGACAGGCTAAGAACAAGACAATATTTGATTATTTTGTCTAAGGTAATCTGTCCAAACTACAACGCCAAACATTAACATAATGAAACCATTAAATCTGTAAATCAAAACGAGAAGAGAAAGAGACCTCTTTATCAGGAGCACATTCTTCAACATTGCATTCATCTTCAGAAGAAGAAGAAGCTCGGACAATGGAGAGATGGTTAAGTGACTTTAAGTTGTGTACCCTTTTCAGGAATTTAGTCTGAGAAGAAGGAAATATACATGAATTTGCAGAAAGCATAGATTTTGAAGCACAAGACATTGTGGACAAACCAAAGAGAAAAACCTTAGTACTTGGACTCAGTGGCTCATATGCTAGTACAACAAAGAACAGAATGAGAGAGAGAGAAAGAAGAGATTTTTTTGTAGGAGATTGTGGTTCAATTTGAAAGGATTTTGTGTTATCAACGTGTCACCAAATCAACATTTGGGAGTCTTATTTACGTAATTGCCGTTCACCACTTATTTACACCTACTGCGATGCCCCTTTGGTTGATTAAAGTTGCCGTTCGCCCTTATTTATTTGTTTATTTTGAGGGTAAGTATTATTCTCACACCATCTTATGCTTACGCTTTGAATCATTTATTTTTATTTTTACTCAGCTAAGCTGGTCATTCTGTTTTCCAAAGTTTCATGCGCTCTAGGAGGTTCCAGGTTCGAGCCCCCAATGGCGTAATATTGCAGGAATTAACATGGAAGGTAGAGTTAACTTGTCCCCCTTGTGACACAATCTCACCCCCCCCCCGCCGCTTCGGATCCTTTGATTAGGTTACCCATGAGGCTCGCTGGTAGGTTAGCACGGCAATCTGTTCAATTAATGTAGTAGTACGTTGTTGGAGCTTACCTTGTTAGGCTTCCAACTAGTTAATGTAATACTCTTTATCTAATAATAAATCAAAATTTTTAAGAAATAAAATGAAAACAATTATTTTTAAAGAAAATATAAAGTTTATTTATAAAGGATAGAAAGTACAACTCCAAATATATAGACACCAACTCAACTGAAATCCAAACACAGAGACACGAAGACTACAACTGACCCAGACAACAAACGGAAATCCAGAGTTACAAACCATTTATATTGAACTACTAATATTTCAGATCTGTTGTTGATTAGCAACCAATTCATCCTTGTCTCTCAGCAGAAATGGTATAATAACCTTAGGAGGTTCAGAAAGCTGCCTCTGACATTTATTTATTCGAGCAAACTTAGCCAGGGCATCAACTACCCTATTACAAACTCTAGGACTAAAGTTGATTTCAAATTCACTCATACTCTTAATTAAACATAAATATTCAAGCAAAATATTATGATCCTCCCACCTGATAGAATCCAGATGATTATTTTTTAACGCCTCCATTAGTGTTTTATTATCACCTTCCAAGACTACTTTACTGAGTTTCTTTTCCAAGACCCATTGAACTGCCATAAGTATAACCAAGGCCTCAGGTTGTGTCACATCTCTTGCTCTCAGTGTCCAGGTCATGGCTTCCAGAACTCTCCTGATTGATTGCGAACCACAAAAGAAACACCAGCAATGTTAGAGTTAGGTTTTATAGAGGCATCAACACTAATTTTTAGCCAATCCAATGAAGGAAGCTGCCAAGAACATGTGGTGCAAAAATGATTAACTGAATGATGCAAAGATGTATGGCTATGATATGTATGAGTGCATTTTCTATTTCTATGTGTATTATGTGAGTGAATGCTAATCTTATAATCATGACATAACTTATATATTTGCCGAATGATCGCCTTAGGATCTTTATGTTGCCCTTCGAAAATCTGTAGACATCTATTCTTCCATATGCACCACATTACTGTTACTGCCAAATTAATCATTTCCTTTTTTGTAGTAGAAACTGTTCGTACCCAAAATAAATTCTAAGCACTAAACACGATGATTTTTTATGATAATAATGGATATTAGGGGTTAGAAAACGATTGAAAATAAATAGAAGACAAGGATTTAACGTGGTTTGGCAAGTGTAGCCTACATCCACGGTGGAACGGAGATATGTTTTACTGATTATGATGATACAAAGGATTTTCTCCGGGTTAGCTAATCTAAATTCCATCTCCTCTTAGGGTTTAGGATACATGTATTTATAGAGTTTATGTAACCATAATTTTGATGTAAACTTCATGTGCAAGCAATTTGGGCAACAAGCCTTCTGGAAACTTCTAGAATCTTCCGTCATGGGCTGGCTAGACGGGCTTGATTACGGGCTCACCGTGTATAAAATACACGGTACAAACATCGCCCCCTCTTAACCTCCAACTTGTTGGTGGTTAAGAAAATTGTTTATCCTTTTGTGTCGAACGTTGATGATGAAACTCTCCCCCAAGTGTGAGTAGAGATATTGCGAAGACGCACCCAACTGTAATTACGTGCTAGGCGAGACTTTTTGCCACGTGGTGGACTTGTGATGCTCGAGAGCTAGTCTAGTCTTGAGAGGAATGTAGTGTGCTTGTGACTGGGGCAGGGCTTTTTGCTCGCGACGTAACAAGGCTGAAGCGCTCACGACTCCGGCAGGCTGGTTGTTGTTTGTGTTGAGTACGAGTCTTTGAACCAATATCGGGCATTAGGCTCATTGTCGAGACTTTGTGCGGACCAACATCGGGTGTTAGGCTCGTGGTCGGGACTTTGTGCTTGCCAAGGTGCAAGTCTTTATACTCGCGTGCAAGGCGAGGATTTATGCTTGTGATAAGAGCAAGACTTATGTGCTCACGTGCAAGGTGAGGCTTTAGATGTTTGAGAAGTGATGCAATGATAAACATTGAAGGGTCTATGCAATTATCATCTCGAACTTGATCATTTCGCGATCCACGATCATGTTTCTTTGATAAACCGAATTGGGATTCCATTATAAGCCATGTGGGTTTCCACAATAAACCAATTGGTTGGTTTCCCCAATAAACCATCCGACTTACTTAATAAGTCTGGTTGGGCTTCCTCAATAAGCCCTGTGGGTTTCCTCAATAAACCCACGAGTTGGTTTCCTCAATAAACCTCCGGACTTCCTCAATAAGTCTGGTCTGGGCTTCCTCAATAAGCCCTGTGGGTTTCCTCAATAAACCCACGGGTTGGTTTCCTCAATAAACCTTTGCACTTCCTCAATAAGTCCGGTCTGGGCTTCCTCAATAAGCCTTGTGGGTTTCCTCAATAAACCCACAGGTTGGTTTCCTCAATAAACCCACGGGTTGGTTTCCTCAATAAACCTCCGGACTTACTCAATAAGCCCTGTGGGTTTCCTCAATAAACCACCAGACTTCCCGATTGTCCGTCGCAGCGTTCTTTTACGATCATCTTGCCGTGAATTTAGCATAGCTAACTTTTCGGAGTGCGCCCGGGTTTATATTAACATTTCTAAGTATAGCAATTATACTTAAAATTTCCATGCACCCTCATACTGCAGGTGCCTAGCACACTGGAAACACATTCAAAGTACCAATAATGTACTAAAAAATTTCTTATATAAATTTACGCACGTACCGGCATGTGAGGCTTGACGTGTAGATGTGCTCTCTGTTAGCACTTCCTTGTTTTGACCTGCAGTTAGTGACCAGCCACTTTGTTGTTTCTCTTTCATAGAATAGCATATTATTTATCTATTTTCCACTTGTTCGAATGCAGGTACCACCAGTAGCTAACCAGACACGTTAATTGCCCAGCTACTTCGGTCTTGCTTTGGCACATTTTGCTCCATCTCTTTGGTAAGATATTGCCATAACTCACTCGAATGCAGGCTGCTCTCGTAACTTGTTATGGACACTGATTGCCTACATGCTCTCGTACTGGCGTAGAATTTACTGACTCAAACCTCTTGTGCATGCGAATAACGATTATACGACAATCTCCGGTGTACAGGTTGACCGGCTATAGCTTTTTGTCACATATTTCCTTTTGCTTCATCTTTTATTGAAACATTTTACTCTTATTCTTGAACTACTTCTGTCAAAAACACTTCGTCTTTGTTTTTCTCTTTTCTAGAAAAATATTGCAACTATTTTCTTGACAAGCAAAACACTTCGTTTTTGTTTTTCTCTTTAATAGAAAACCAATGCAAGTATTTCTTTAATAAATACATGCAAAAGCATTCTCAATTGTCATTATAAACTCTATTTATAATACAATAATTGGTGAGGAATTACCTCCTCAGGCGTTCATTCGTTCAACCCTAGCCGCTCCCATTACTTGAAATGATACTGAATAAGATGTCTTTTATTGTTCGACTTCTTTAAACAAGTTGCTTTTGATTGCCTGCATGACGACAATTTAGCCGCCCCCATTATCTATAGAGACATTTCCAAATAGCAAAGACGGTCCCAGATGAAGCAGGAAATAAATCTATTATATCTAATCCTCACTTGCTAGATGGCTCAGGGATTATAATCAGGTATCTTTTCCGTTGTCTTCTCTATTTCTGGGTATGTCGTGATTTCCTTTTTGGGATCGCCTCAAAATGTTGTCGTATCGTGGCGTGTCCCTCCGTTCCGGACCCTTTACCGAAATAGCCTTATGTTGTCTTGGCCGGCTGGTCATGTGATTCCTCCGAGCTTCGCTTAATGATTCGGAGTGCCAAAAATGCACTTAACCACGTAAGTCATTACTCTTCAATCACCAAAACATATTCAAAGTATCACCAACGTACTTTAAACTTCGTAAGATATTGGTGCAAGTACCAAACGTGTGGGCATGTGATGTCCACTTGCTATTCCTTTAATTGATTAATCTCCCACATGTTAGCCTTCATTACTTGGGAGTGCTCGTGGTCATGAAGTCCCACACCTGCTACATTGATCCAAGAGAAAAATACAACGCCACTGTGAGACGTACACTGCTGATTCTGATGCTTAGTTAGCACGTTACTGTTATTTACGCATCAATTTTATCTTGGAGGAAAAAGTAGCCGCCGACAGTCGCAAGTACTTGTTTATCCGAGGAACTCAACATTTCTTGCATCGGGTCGAACTCCTTCCTTATTTTTCCTTGTACGGAAAATTCTGCCTTATAATGGTGTTTCATCCACGGTATTGTTCACAACTAGCGATAAGCAACTCCAATATTCTTATCTCAAGTATATACTATTCCTTGATAACGTACCCACGGCCTCACTATCAATATTTGTACGCTACACCTCGAATTGATCTTGGAATCGTAGCAGCCAAAAGTAAGAGTTTAGTTTTGTGTGGGACTCTAGAACCTTCACCGGGTAAGAACTCAAACAAACTCCACGCATGTATTTGTTTCTTATACAACTCTATGTATTGTATGGCAAAGTTATGCAGAATCGGTGATGCGTGTTTGTTGTTCCTTTATGGATTCTCAAGAGGTAAAGCCTTCTTTATTCTTGGTCCTTTATTAGCTTTGAACCCGGTTTCCAGTATCCCAGATCCAACTTTAGTTTTAAGAAATAATGGAAAGAAACATTCTCTTTAATCATCTGAAATCAGTCTTTGAAGTGGATTACTTATTTCTTCTTTGTATCGACTTGCAGCTAGTCAACCTTTATTGTTGTCGTGCTCAATCAATTTTCGTTTTTGTTTGCGACAAGAATTAGCAACGGCTATTTTCAAATCTTTAATATCTTCTCTTATTTCTTTCCATCCCAAATATTGTTTCTCGTGAGAGTTGGAGTGGATCTCACAGATCAAGCGTCGGATGTTGTTGATGAAGCAGACGTTTCCATTCCGTCCCTCTCGTCTTGGTTAGTTTGGATGACAACGCTCCTTAGAGTTCGATTGTTTGCATGTTGATTTGAAGGATTTTCTGTAGGTGCATCAACGTTCATCTCAAGTCGATTTGCTCCTGAAGAATTCATATGTTTCTCTTTCGTTGTTAACTTTTCTTTTAACAACTTTTATTTCCGCAACGTTTCTGAAACAGATCTTCAGCAACTTCTAGATCGCAACGTTCACACCTTCTGCAACTTTCTGGATCTTCTGCAACTTTCTGTATCCAACGTTCAGACTTTCTGCAACTTTAAAAACTTTCAGAAACTTTCAGGAACGCATAGTTCAGACTTTCTGCAACTTTCTGGATCTGCTGCAACCTTTTCTGAAACTGTTGTAGACTTCCAGCAACTTTTCATAAAACGTTGTGAAAATTTTTCTTCTTCTTCAAACGTTTTTTGAAACCCTAATTTTCAAAAATACATGGAAAACAAAACTTTTATCAAACGGGGAGCACGATCTTTTTCCTGGATCCCCTTAGTCGGCGCCACTGTTCGTACCCAAAATAAATTCTAGGCACTAAACACGATGATTTTTTATGATGATAATGGATATTAGGGTTAGAAAACGATTGAAAATAAATAGAAGACAAGGATTTAACGTGGTTAGGCAAGTGTAGCCTACATCCACGGTGGAATGAAGATATATTTTATTGATTATGATGATACAAAGGATTTTCTTCGGGTTAGCTAACCTAAATTCCATCTCCTCTTAGGGTTTAGGATACATGTATTTATAGAGTTTATGTAACCCTAATTTTGATGTAAACTTCATGTGCAAGCAACTTGGGCAACAAGCCTTCTGGAAACTTCTAGAATCTTCCGTCATGGGCTGGCTAGACGGGCTTGATTACGGGCTCACCGTGTATAAAATACACGGTACAAACAGAAACCAAATTATTCGGATTTGTCCAAGACATAATCCAATCTTGAATTGTCTTGAATTTCTGTGCTTCTTGAAGAATAGTTATGGAAATCCCAGACCATATAACCTGAACAAATGGGAAATTGATGGCTGTCGTAACTGCAATCAAATTAAATATTTATTTCCACACAATTAACTGGTAATATAATGGAAGTAAGGATCGTTCCCACGAAGAGCAGTGAGTTTTAGTTGTCAAAGTGTCATAAAGGGGTTTTGGTTTTAGATTTTAAACAAAATAATATAATCAAAGCAAATAAAATTGAGTTGTAATCAATCGAGAGAGATATGATCGAGGAATCCTTCTTCGTTAATAAACCTTCAATGAGTTAATATATTCAACCATTCGTCACTAATCATAGATTATCACCAACCGTAGGAAAGCAGCTAGAGCAGTGTTATCCTCTAAAGTCCTTTGGTCACTGGGTACCGAAGCGCTCGAATACCAGATTCTATTTGTCCAGGCCACCAAGTAGTAGCGCACTCAAGATGTAGCTTGGTCAAAAGCTTTATGTTTTGTGACTTAGGTTAATCATAGTAGTTAGACTCTTAGCGCAAGGTCCACTTTCTAGTGTTGTTTCTATACGTGATTGCTCCACAGAATCCCTCTGCAAGGTTTCATGTTTTCTAATTGTGTAGGGGTTATTCAACAATTACATGGATATCCTAACCCTTTACTAGCTTTAGATTAATCAATAAACTGATTTAGTTTGCCACCTAGAACAATCAATTAATCAATCATAATATTTACTCATAGTGAAAACAACGATAATCATATGAAGAAATCAAAATAGATTCATATATTAAATCAAATCAAGTTTACAGCTTACATTTTATCCTCAATCAATAGTTGTTTAGCTATTTATGGATGCAAAAACATCCATGATAAACATTTAGGAAAAGTTAAGAGATATCGTTACGATTGAAGAACCGCTCTGAAACCCTATCTTTAGCTCCGTTTGTTGTTTCTTCTCTCCAAGACTTACAATTTCGTGATCCCTTGATATGATATATCATTCATGACATAATATCTCTTTATATATGTTTACATTGCTTGGCCTACAAGTATCTTGTTCGGTTCAAGAACCCGACCCGGAAATACGAAATAAAGACCCTAACCGTGAGTTTTGGCCTTCACCAGTATGCATACCCGTTTTCATACTTAAATTTCAGTTAAAATCCAGGGGAATAAGTATGCATACCCGTTTGCATACTTTTCATGTCTTCGGTATTCGATAAAAAGCTTGTTTTGCCCGCAACTTCTTCGTCCGAACTCGGAATGACCTCATTCTTTTTGCATTCTTTTACTCTTTCAATTCTCTTCAAGATAGTGAGAATAAATCCTGAATTTGAACGAGTTAAGCTTGGTATTTGTCCCGTCTCTTGATTTTGAGCGTTTTGTTCCTTTTCGTCGCACTTCTTCAACTTCTCTTGGACTTGAGCACTTGGATAATTGGAACACTTCTCTTCCTAGATCTTTTTAGTACTTTGTATCTCATTTTATAATGATTCACCTAATATAGGCAAATAAGAGAAAACAAGAGTAATAATACGAAAATATGCAAGAATAATAGATAAAACAAGTATAGAATGGACACTAAAATCATACGAATTATACACTTATCAGCAATCAAACATCAAATGTTATGTAGTTTACAAGCTTTGCTTACACATCACACACTGAGAATTGCATAGAGTAGCACCTCTCCGTAGTCTAGCCATCACTGGTAAAATATTTTTGGCAATCTTCCATGTAAACAGTTGACACTTGAATGGCACATCAATATGCCATATCATAAGCCACATCTTCCTTTGTTGATCAGTGACTCTTCTATTAGAATTGTGTAGAATAATAGCTTGATACACTGAGTTAACCATAAATTGACCATTCCTAGTCAAAGACCATCTCAGTTTATCCTCTGTTGGTTGCAGAGGAATTCGAATATCCTCAATCTTGGAAATATGCTCATTAGAATAAATTTTTTTTCATTTATCTGTTTTTCAGATTTTGTGATCATGATCTATAAATTCAGAGACTTTCTGAGAAGAAAGCTGAGCATTAAATAAATGAAATTGAAAATTCTGAGTCTCTCCTTTACTGAACCAATTACTCTACCATATTTTGATTTTATCACCACTACCAACTTCCCAAACATGAAACCGTTTAATCCATTGCAAGCCTCTTTGAATCCCATTCCATATCCAGGTGCCTTTATGTTTAATCTTACCATATAAAGGATCCCATGCTTGAAATATCGTGCTTGAAGTAGTTGAACCCAAGGAGCATCTTTGTCATGAACCATTCTCCATGCCAGCTTTGCCAACAGAGCTTCATTGAAGTATCTCAGATTCTTAAAGCCTAATCCCCCCAAACTTTTTGGTAAGTTTAATTCCTGCCATACAATTAAATTACCTCATTTAGAATTGGTTTTGTTCCACCAATAATTCCTTTGTAAAGACTCCATCTTCTTAATTGATTTATCTAGAGCATACATACAACCCATTTTGTGTTGAGCCATCGACCCAATAACATCTTGAATCTGAATAGATCTACCATCTTGATTCACTAGTTTTCCCTGCCAAGATTGAAGATGAACACCCATTTTATCTAAGGAATCAGCACAGCACTCATTCGTATTCCTGCCAATAAATAAAGGTATCCCTAAGTATTTTTCCTTCAAGGGAATTCTTTGCATCTGAACCAACTCTGTAAGATCCTCTCTAGCAGCCTTACTTAAATTATTACTAAAGTGAATACTTGATTTTGGTAAACTCGCCATCTTCCCTGAAACCTCACATAATTGGTTAATTATTTCCATTATATTAAGAATAAAGTGTCTTGAAGCAGAAGAAAATAAGATGCATTCGTCAGTGAAAAATAGATGCGATATTTTGGGGCCTTTATGAACTGGTTGAAGAGGAGAAATGAAGCCCTTACTTTAAGCTTCCTGTAACATTCTGCTAAACGCTTTCATGCAGAGAATGAATAAATATGGAGATAAAGCATCACCTTGTCGAAGTCCTCTCGTTGGATAGAAAGAAGGAGTAGGTGATCCATTAAGCAGTAATGAGACGGAAGTATTACTAATGCACTGATTTATTGGATGGCACCACCGTTCATTAAATCCTAAACATTGCATGATTTTAATAATGAATTTCCACTTCATTCGATCTAAAGCCTTCGCCATATCCAACTTTATTGTAACGTCCCCTGGAAACATTTTGGTTCTCTTCATGTAGTCGATAACTTCCTACGCAATAATTGTATTGTCCAATATGTTTCTGCCTGGTGCATATGCGGCTTTCCAAGGAGATATAATATTACAAAGATACTTCTTCGGTCGATTAGCTAAAATATTTGATATTATTTTATACGCTATGTTGCAAAGACTGATGGGCCTAAAATCCGATGGAGTTTCCACACATAACTTTTCAGAATTAAGATATGATATGTAAAATTCAATTATTTAAGAAGGTACCCTATTCTGAAAAAATGAGTGACCATAGACACCAAATCCTCCGCTACTTCATTCCAACAGGTCTGATAAAATCCCGCCTAAAAACCATCAGGACCCGGAGAAGCCCAAGCATTAATCTGAAACACTACATGTTTAATTTCCTATATTGTGGGAATCTTAGTTAGAGCTTCATTATCTTCTGTAGTAATACATGGAGTTACCAACTGAAAGATGGCTGAATCTTGAGAAGGAATAGACGAAGTAGTAATGATGCTGAAATGCTTTAGAAGTAATGCTTGAATGTCTTCTCTTAAAGTATACCATCTACCTTGATCATCTTTAATAAAATCTATTTGATTGTGCCTTCTTCTGAAATTAGCCTTAGCATGAAAAAACCTCGTATTTCTATCTTGACTTCGTAGTAGATGATCCCTCGATTGTTAAAAAGCAATGTCAGCTTTCACCTGATACCAATGCTGCAATTCTAATTGCAAATGATTAACCACTTCCATATTGGTAGGCCTTTCAATATTTGTCCATATCCGGTATCCGTTTCCGAGTATTCGAGATCCTATAGGATTTTATCCGTTTTAGCGGATATCGGATATCGGATCAGATATTTTATCGGATATTTCTTCCTTAACATATCGGAAACGGATTAGACCCCATCTGAAATGTTAATATCCGATATCCGACAATATAGGAACTTATTTGTAATTTATCCTAATTTCGAGTCTATTATCGGATATTGTCGGATAAATATCCCATAAGTGTCAATTATGAAAATGTTTTACAAGGGTTTTTAAGCTTTTTTGTTATAACCGGATACTATCAGATATTTATCGGATATCTGACAGCTTAGCCTATCGGAATCGATATCTGATTTTGATATCTTATAGGATATTATCGGATATCGAATATCCGGTAGTGCTTAACATGTCGGATATCGGATTTCTAAATATCCGACGGATATTCTTCCATTGACAGGCCTACATATTGGCATTTCTGGAGATCTGAGCTTCTTGAATCTGATGTTGCACTTCTTGTATTTTACTATCCATATTACCAAAATGTACTTTCTTCCATTTTTGTATACCTTTTCGAGTGTTATTCAGTTTGTGAGTAAATAAAGCTGCAGGAGATCCAGTTTTATCAGTCTTCCATTCTACCTGAATCATCCTCTTAAAAGATTCATGCTTCGTCCAAATTTCATAGACTCTAAAAGGTTTATATAAGTTATATGACTGTGGGTATGTTGATACCAAAATAGGAGCATGATCATATTCAACTGGAATAAGATTATAAATAATAGCATTCGAAAAAAAAGATATCCAGTCATTTGAAGCTAAAGCCCTATCCAGTCTAGTTTGAAAAAACTGCACATCCTTCTTATGATTAGACCATGTAAAAAAGATTCCCAGTGAAAGGGACTTCTTGAAGTCCAAATTAGATATAGTTTGAGAAATAATAACAAGAACTGAAGCCTTATGTGTAGATAACGATTTCCTATCATGACTAGACAAAATGATATTTAGATCACCAATAATAATCCAAGGAAGATTCATATGCATACCCATTTCATCGATACACTACCACTGAGTTTTCCTTTCGTCATTATAGCAAGAGCTATACATGCAAGTAAGAACCCATTGTTGATTTTTATGGTCCGTATGAACTATAAAATTGATCATGTTATCAGTGTAATGCATGAGTTCAATTTTGAAACCATCCTTCCATAAAATAGCTAAACCCCTGCCCTAATTTAATTATTATGACACCAAATATTCGGGTAATGCATGCCTTGCAATAAGAAATGTGCATTTTTATTTTGTTGTTTAGTTTCTGAAAGAAATATAATGTCAGAGCTATATTGATGAATGCAATCTTTTAAATGATTTCTAGTATGTTTATTCCCTAAGCACTGAACATTCCATGCAAGTATACACATTTTAAATCAACAAGAAGAGTATTTAACCGTAGGAAAACCAGGATTAAAATAAATTGTATGAATACTAAATATAAGAAGATAAGTGTAAGGAAAAACCTGGTCTTCCTGCTTTGTTGAAATATTTCCATAGTATTGTCCCATAAGGTTGTCCCGTTCGCCTTGTCGAGGAATTGGCCTGTAAAAACTTGGATGCATTTTGTGTCCATTCCCATAGTATGCTGATTGCATATACTCCTCCTGCTGATATCCCCTCGAAATTTGTTCTTGATCTGGATTCTCTTGAATTGGAGCACTGGCATGACTACTAGCAGCTGATCCATCTCTAGTGCGCTTATATCGTCTAGATGTAGAAGATTCATCCCCTTGATCTGATACAGTATATATAGTTGAAACATGAAAACCATCTTCTAGAATTTGAAATGGCTTCTTTTCCAACCTCTTTTTACTCATAGTCTTCTTCGGAGGGATAAAGATCTTTTCACCCTGCTTATATTTAGGATTATTAGCCCGGGGATCAATAACCTCACCAAAATCTTCTCTAAATTTAAAGATATAACTAGCAATAGTCTGCACATGATCTAATTTGTCTGAACATTCATTATCATCATGAGCCAGAATTAGACATGCATGACAAAGATTTTTTGGTTGTCTTTGAGAATATATGGGAATCCATTGAGTTACTTTTGCTGCATTTTCTGTCATTAAACCTCTTAACATAGGATTGTAAATATTAAACTCGATAAGAATACTTACATCATTAGTATCAATAGGATTACCATCTTCTGGAATGAGTTTGAGAGGATTACCAAGAATGCTTGCAATTTGATTTTCAACTTTAACATTAAGAAATTTTGGTGGCAACTTTTTGATGTCAATCCAAAATTGCTGAGTTGAAAAATCAAGCTTTTCGGAAATGTATATTGTTTCTACAAATCTTTATATTCTTGAAAAGAAAAAATGAACACATTCCGAAATATATAACGCTACCATCTACTACTTTGAAAATTCGTCGTTAATAAATTAAAGGAATTTCAACTGCTGATTATGATTGGTAGATAGTATGGATTGATATTTCGGAATGCGCTCGTATTTTGTAGATGTATAGAATCTCGTAAGAGGAACATGTCCCCAAAATATTAGCTTCAAATCCGCTAACATTTAAGTTTTATTCTAAAAAAAGTTGTCCAAAGTATGAAATAGTGTAAGAAAAGAAGTGTGAGTGGATCCACCCTCATTTTTTTTTCATACTTTTAATTCATTACTTCATCTTAAAAATGAGAATTAGATATCATTTTTGTTGTGTCGATTATAATATAATGTTTTCTTCTTCTTTTGAAAAGACCATCAATAATTGATGAATTACATATCAACCGTATATGTTGTTCTTCATCATGAATTAAATAACCAACAATAGACATGGTATATTTTTTAAATATCATGACGAAAGTTGACGGTGTTCTTCATTAAAAATAGTCGACACGATATTCAATACATAAGTAATTATGACTGTATGTCCTAAAACCTTAAAAAAATACATCTATTTGCAACTACAATCGGCATTGGAAAAGAAAATCGGCCATATTGGCTGAAATGCCTATTTGGGCATGGTTGGCACAATCATTTGTGAATTTTGTATCCTAACGCAAGTGGCAACTCGTAAATCTTAATTTTTGGAATTTTGTTTACAACAGTCGCATAGTTGAAAATTACCAACCAAAAATTGACTGAAAAAAATCAACCAAAAATCAGTATGATGTTTATCCATTCCAATGTCGACTGTCTAAAATCGGAGTTAGTATTCTTCATTTTACCATGCCGACTTAAAGGCTTTTTGGGGAAAAAAATGAAACTAAAATTAAAAAAAGAAGAGGATGAGGGCACTTTAACCAATACAAAATAATATGGATAAGGGTTCTTCATTTTATTTCAAAATATCCTTATTTTATATTTATCATCCCTCAGTTACGCGCTCTTATTCATCTTAATGGATTTTTCATTGAAAGTTAATTATACCATGTAGAGGTGCATTTGCACGTGCACATGCACCAAAATACACTTTCATTTCGGTGCATAAAGAAAAATCGGCTTGGCAGTTCTATGATAAATCTAAATTGATTGAAATTTTAAGTTGTTGAACGTTGAGATAAAATTTTATTTTCTTATAAATGTTTTGTTTTCTACTCAAGATAATGACATTGAATAAGTTGAGCAAGATGACAAGAAAACACTTGGCAATTGCAACACATAATATTCGATAGTGGTTGGCTGAATGGAATATAAGTAATGATATATCCGAAATTAAGCCGAGGTCTTTTAAGCAAGACTGGCTTCAGAATCAGAAAAAACGCTGCAGCTAAGTACACTAGGTCGGTACAATCCAGGAATGGATAACCTCCTAGGAAGATATTCTTGGTGATCGTAACGGTACCCGTAGAGTAAGATCATTAAAATGGCACAATGGATAACCTCACCAGTGGCTAACCGCAATGGTTGAGGAGTTAGGAACATTATCGGTGGAGGGTAAGATCATTAAAATGGCACCAGAGCCAACAACGATCACCTATCGAGAGTGAGATAATACGTTGAGTGGGTTGGACCAGGTGCATGCCTCATGAGTGGCAAGGAACATATGAGATGTGAGCTTGTGTCCGGGGACGACTCCAATCTAATGGAGTCATATTCTAACACCTTATGTTTCGCATTGGTTGGACGAATGGTAATTATATTCTAAAAAATTACACTTAGACCTTTTAAGTATATATGACTTCAAAATTGGGATAAAAAAAACTCTGCAGTTAACTGTGCCGGGTCGGGAGCAAATTAGGGATGTGTGATCTTCCGAGAGGTTGCTTCCCTAGTGGTTCTCGTAAAAAATTACACATTGTTGGATGCTCGCAGTGGGTAAGTAAAGACAATATCGATGAAGGATCGGATCATTCGAACTAATGTTAAATGAGTGTTATGCGGCAAGGGAATTGGGAAAAAAATTATACAGTCAAGCGTGTTCGGCCTAGAAAAGGGATAGGTGACCTACCGGGAAGCTGTTTCTGCAGCGATGCCCGAAAAAAATCTCATACTACTATATAACCGTAGTGACTAAGTAAGGACAATACTGTAATCGGATTATTACAATTAATGTCAAATGTGTGTTATATGACAGGGGGTTAGAATATGAAGAGCATCTGATTTTTAAGTGTTATTTCTCCAATATTATTTGGAAGGCTTGTTGATTAAAATGGATAAGTTGAGAAAAGTTACAAGTTTTTCAGATGCTGAGCTATTGTGATATCAGAATAACTTCCTGGAAAATGAATGAGTTATTACCACAATTAAGAAGCTATCGCTTAGCATTTTTGTGTATCATATCTAGAAAAAAAGAAATAATAGATGTGCGGTTGCTAAACTTTTCGATAAGGATAAGCCTCGTACCAAAAGAGTCCTAGACATATGGGGTATTAAGTGTCATTATAAGACCGAGAAGGTGGTCGCTCGCACTTGGTTATTTCTCGAAGATGTTGAGGTTATGATCCACATCGATGGTTCCAGGCGGAATGATTTTGGTGGAAGTGGTGCTATAATTAGAGATCCCATTATGGAATTATTGATGCATCTTTAGGTGGCTCTACCCCTACCATTGTTGTTGCTCATGAATGGAAGTTGAGGTGGGTACAAAGTTAGTTGAAAATTTCCAGAAGTTTACAGATTTTCACGAATTTGCTGAGTGGGTATAAGTAGTTAATTTATGACTTTATAATTGTTATTAAAAAACTTTTTCACACTTATTTTACATTACAAACAATTGTAACGGTTTTATTTGTCTCTAAATATTTTGTAACAGTATACACGTCACTAAAATTTAATTTCAAATTACCAATTTTGGGGATGCCTTATGCCAAATTACCTACTTATAAGGCTAACCTCTATGGGCTAGATATCTAGCTGCTAGATTGGCCATCCACGTCAGCATGGGCAACCTCCTAAGTCCTATGGGATGGCCAATCTAGCAGAGAAACGTTGATCAGTGCAGCGTCGACCGCTGAACAGTGCAGCGTCCAAGGAAACGCTGAACAAAGCAGCGTTTGACTTGGTCAGCTCAGTCAAAACGCTGAACCGTGCAGCGTCTCAGAATCGGGTTTTCTTCTGCGCAGAAGCCCTTCTCCATCAGTTCTTCCCCATTCCATTTTCTTTCTCATCACACTCGAAAATGGATTTTGTAGATCAATAATTCTAGAAATTTTTTTCTCAATTCCTTACAAGGGTTTATGCTCCATCCAATTCTTGATCGTTTGAGCCTATTTTCATTCAATTCCATCCACGAAATTGATTAAGGTAAGGATTTGAAATTTTAGGTTTTTTTTTTGTTGATTTTTTATTATGATAAAAACTTGATGAAATTGATGATTGATAGTTGATACAATGCATGATTTAGATGATATGTTTACGTGATTTTAATGAGATGTGATTGAAATTGATTTTTAGAATTTTTAGGGTTTAATTTCATTATTTGTGATGAAAAAAACAAAATTATTGATAATTTGATTATTTATATGATGAATTGATAATTATAATTTAGTTTGTGATGATGAAAATGAATGATAATGATAATTTAGTTTGTATAGATGAATTGATAATGATCATTTAGTTTAATACCTTATGCCAAATTTCCTACTTATAACCCAAAAGCGAACCAACAATGCCGATTTTTTTTCCATCCTTCCCATATAGCCTAATCCAAGTTATCACTTTAATTTATAAATTTATATTCCTATTACCTAAAATTCTAGCTCTCATCCAAATTTATAACTTATAAAAAAGCTCCAAACTTTGAGTTCCCCTAGAGCACCTTAAACGTGTAAGACGACCATGTATACAGGGAGATGAACATGGTTATTGACTTGCTTGCCAATAGACAACCTAGTGAGAATGTTTTTCTTATTTTTCCTAGCAGTACTTTTGATAGTGAGACGAGGAATATTTTATTAATGGATAGTAGTCCTAAGTTGAAATTTAGGAAGTTCTTATTTTTTTTATTTTGTTTTCTAGTTTGAAAGGTTTTGGGATCTTCTTAAGCCTAACTGAAGGTGTCGGAAAAAAAAAGCGCATGGTTTGGATACCAAACTTTAACTTCCAAAATTTTGGACAAAATATAGGTATCAACGACACAATATCCAGTCATCTTGGTCTTCCCTATCTCCTAAAAAAACAACTCATCTCTCTATCCTAAATACCCACAAAAATCCTATTAGTGTGTTTGGTTGAGAAATTCACAATTCTGAGGAATTTATACTCCCACAGGATTACAAATCCTGGGATTCATGAAAATTCCTCTTGTGTTTGGTAACTCAGTTAAAATTCCTAAAATTCATAGAGCTACCTTGTTTTAAGTCCATGTACTATTTGACATTACCCTTGATATCTTTAAATTATACAATGGGATTTTATGGTTAAAGAAAGTGGGGTGGGGTCATCCTCCATAGGAAGGATTTACTAGGAAAGTGATTCCCGCAGGAAACGTGACTCCAGGGGATTTGGACAACCAAACGTACGAGAGAAATGTAATTCCACCAAATCCCCTAGACTCATAAATCCTATCTTTAAAATTCTGTATCCAAACCAACCATAAACAACTTCGATATTTTACATGTTCAGATTGGCTCCTTTGGAGCATGTATGAGCATGAAAAGCTCAACCAATATTAGTTTTATGTTTCGTCTCATATATTCGTTTTAATTCTTGCGTTTTGTTTTAGTGTTTTCGAATTGAATTTGATTGTTTTAGATTTAACCATTACTCTTTCTAGGTTTATACTTAGTAGTATCTCTTTTTGTTTCAGTTTTTATTCTCTTTTTCTGATTACTTCTTTTAGAGTTTGATTTTTTTACCCTAGTTTTTGGATTTCATGAATAGATGGTAAGATTTAATAACTTAATTTTAATTTTGGTGTTTTATCGTTTGTTCTCTTCGTTCAGTTAAAGACCCAGTTAGGAAGATCATGTTTCTCTTCTGAGAAATACTAAAAACAATAACAACAAGAACACTATAAATTTTATCTAAGGAAACAATGACAATAACAACAAGAACAAGATCATCAATAACTTAGTCAACTATATCCTTATTACCAAGAATCCCAAGATGATTCAGTCTGATTCAACTCGACCTATACCTCAAAAGATCGATTTTGATGACTTTTGTTACACTAGAATATGTTAGTTAAATTTAGGTAGGTAATTTTATTTTTTTTGATACTTCAAAAGATAAATTATATCAAAAAATTAAAATAGAATACAAGATGGAGGGAGTACCTAAGCGTAAAAAGACGGAGGCAACCAGCCCACCTAAAACAAGTTGTAGAAAACATATATAACCAATGAAAGTATAAGCCAAACACATAGGGAACAAAAACAAAACAAACAGAAAGGTCTAATATCTCATAGAATGATATCTTTGTCCTCTCCCTAATCTCTTATTACTTTCCTTAGAATTTCCATGTTTCCCATTCCACTTGAGTATGGAGATCTCTCTCTGTTTTCTTGAGAGTTTTATCTTCACATGAATATCTTCATGCTCATCGCTGTCCCCATCATAATCTTCGATTAGATCACTATCTTCTGCATATCCATTATCTTTGCTTCCAATAGCAAGGAAGCTACCTGAAAATGTGGGGGGTCGAACAACCACACCCAATAATTCGTTTGGCAATCTGAGAGGACTTACTCCAATATACTTTCTAGAGAATCAACTAGACAGTCAGACTCAATATAGAGAAAAGTATATCAAATAGTTTAATATCTCTAACTCGTAATTCAATCCGCAATCAGCAAATAGAAATTTGCGAGCCCGATTGAATATAAGAGGAGTAACTTGAACGGTACCAAATCCCAATGTTCAAGTGTCAATCAATTTAAATCAACAACCCAAGGTCGGATATTCTAATTGATTGAACTTAACACACAACCTGTGATATTTCAATTATATAACAAAATATAATGCGGAAAAGAAATAACACACACACACCAGAATTTTTTAACGAGGAAAACCGAAAATGCAGAAAAACCCCGGGACCTAGTCCAGTTTGAACACCACACTGTATTAAGCCGTTACAGACTCTAGCATACTACCAATTAACTTCGGATTGGACTGTAGTTGAACCCTAATCAATCTCACACTGATTCAAGGTACAGTTACGTTCCTTACGTCTCTGATCCCATCAGGATACTACGCACTTGATTCCCTTAGTTTATCTCACCCACAACCAAGACTTGCTACGACCCAAAGTCGAAGACTTGATAAACAAATCTGTCTCACACAGAAAAGTCTATAGATTGAATAAATCTGTCTCCCACAGAAATACCCAAGAGTTTTTGTTCCATCTTTTGATAAATTAAGGTGAACATGAACCAATTGATAAACCAGACTTATATTCCCGAAGAACAACCTAGTATTATCAATCACCTCAAAATAATCTTAATCGACTAGCGAAACAAGATATTGTTGAATCACAAACGATGAGACGAAGATGTTTGTGATTACTTTTATCTTGCATATCAGAGAAATTAATCTCAAGTCAATTATTTCATTTGTACTCAATACGATAGAATTGGGCAAGATCAGAACACTAACTACAAAGAAAATAGTTGGGCTTGGCTTCACAATCCCAATGAAGTCTTCGTTAACCTACAGGGTCTCGATAGAAACCTAAGGTTAAAGGAGAATCGACTCTAGTTTATGCAACTAGTAACACACAGGAGGTGTGGGGATTAGTTTTCCCAGTTGCTAGAGTTTTCCTTTATACAGTTTTCAAATCAGGGTTTGCAATCCAAGTTACCTTGGTAACAAAGCATTCAATATTCGTCGTTAGATGAAAAACCTGATTCAACCAAGCTAATATCATTCAACCGTTAGATCGAACTCAGCTTATTACACACAAATGAAATGTACCCTCATTTAGGTTTATGTAACCGTACCCAAACGTGTACACCATGTTGGTTTACAAATAGTTAACCGAGGTTAGCCATATGATTACTCTCATATCAACCTTATTCATCTTAACCATAACTAGTTCAAATGACTCAAATGAAACTAGTTAAAGAGTTGTTCAATTACTATCATAGATTTATACAAGAACACAATTGAAGCAAAATCGTTTTGATTCACTCGAATCAATCATGAACATTATAGCCACGGTTTGCAAAGATTTCATTCCTTATTATATAAATGTTTATGTTCATGTTCATGACCGATTTTAGAACTTTAACCGTCAAGTATGCAAACAGGTACGTATACTTGAAATACCCTGACTAAGATTGGGTTTCGCCAGTATGTAAACAGGTACGCGCACTTTCAATCCCAGAAGAAATTCTCGAACATGAACCTATACGCCAGTACGCAAACGGGTACGCATACTTAGGTTACCGGATTTCTCAAACCAACAGGTACGCAAACGGGTGCGTATAGTATGGTTCACGGACATGGATTACATATGTGCAAGAGTGCACAACATGACATATCCAATAACGGTTAAGTGTTCTAAACTCTTATTTCAATCATTGAAACTTTCGTAGAGGATGACAATAGTCTTTTTCACACACTATTAGCATCAAAGCAATTTTCAAGTTATTGAAATAATCATAACGAAACATTCCAAGACAACACCAAATGATTAAACCATGTAAGATGTTACTCGGCAATTTTCACATGATATAAGATGAACTTGGTTGAAGCGAAAGCTTGCCAACACATATTTCGAGAAATATGTAAGCGATATAAACTCATCTCAAAATCTCAAATGTGTATATAGAAAACTATATTGTAATACGACTTATTCTCAATATAGGATATAGAGTAGAAATAGACTTTCCAAGTGATAGATGAGTTTCAGTCTCCACATACCTTTTGTCGTTGAAGTTCCACAAGCTCCCCTTAGTAGTTCTTCGTCTTCAAATGATGAACGCCGTGAAGTCTAAGCTCAACTACACAATCTATGTCCTAGTCCGAGACATCTATAAATAAGCTAGAAATCAAGATCTATAATTTTAATCACTAACATTGACAAACATGCTTGAGATAGCAACGCATGCGAGTTCGACCGAGCAGTGCTCTAACACTACCTTCCTTGAAGTCACTCAGCATGATGAAAGGATTCTTAATTGGGATCACAACCTTGTCAGCTTTGCTCTTCTTTACATACGATTTATCGCCTTTAGTTGTTGTCCAATCTTCCTTTGACTTTCCCTCTATTTCATACCCTATTCTTTTAGTTGAAACCTCTTCAACATTTGATGCAGAGTCAACTGCGATCATGGAGTTGGTATCACCTTTCTATCTTCTGTTCATCTCCTTCGAGTACTTGTTGTCCCCTTACTAGTTAGATCATGTTTCCGTTGTGCCGAAGACCCTGACCTGGGCAGTAAAACTATTTCCAATCCATTCCCATCCGTTTGGATGAAATTATTTCATCAACCTAAGGCGGTGACCTTTGTTTCATTGCTACAACAACATTCCAGACTTCAATTACACAACCACTTCCTCCAGAAGTATCTTTTGGAGTCATATCTACATTAGGATTTTCAGTATCATTCTCAGTACTCTTCTCCCCTATGGTTGCACTAGGTAAGTCTACCCATACTCCTTATAACCCATTTACCCTTCCTTCTCCTTGTGCAATTCTTAGATGAGTGTCCAAGTAATATACAATTATCACTCTTCGGAGGTCTTTATTGGTATTCAACAAGCAGTTCCATGGCCATTGTGTAATCAAACAACAAAGGAGGATATTTAAAATCAACATCTATTTTAATGCAGACCCTAGCATAAGCTAATCTGGTTTTTTTGATATTGTAATCATCAGCGAAAAGGGGGTTTCCTATGTAACTTGAAATTAAACTAAAACCATCATCATTCCACAAGTGCAGTGGAACGCCGTATATTAAAATCCAAATTGGGATGTCTTAATGTCAGAAAGAGATTTTTCTTTCAAGTGTGCCCATGGTCTTAGAGTAAAAAAAAAAATTGAGATGTAAAAATTAAAACCCTTTTTTTTTGTATCCTCTTAATTTGAAAATTCAAAGATAAATGCATAATTTCCATGAAGTTTGATACATACTTCACCCTTTAGTATGCTTACTGCATTCTTGACAGATGTGAAGGATTGTCTCCTTCTCATAAAACATCCCACCATAAGATTTTCACATTCCTTAATCTTCTCGGTAAAATCATTAGAAGATGCGGCAACTATTGGTTTGCCATTTATTTTAGATAGGGTTTTGAATTTCAATTTTGACTCAATGATCTTAGATTTAGGTTTAGGAAAGAGAGTTATCAAATTCGAGACAGAATTATAGGTAGGGTTTGAAACTAACGGTTCAATTCCACCAACCGAAGGAAATGATGTGTGGGAGTTCTCTGGCCCTTTGATTATTTCAGAAATTTCAGACGAACTACCTTCTTTATTGGCATGAATCTCAACACTTGGTTTCAAAATCTCACATCCAATTCTTGAAGAACTGGGAGAAGGCAGAAAATCTTTATTGTTCTTCAGAGAAAATGAAGACAAAGATGAATTCACAGTAGACTTAGTGAAAAAGATTAAAGGAGGCGGAAAAGATGGAAAAGAGTTATTCTCCATGACCAAATTGCAAAGAAAATTCTAGGCTTCG
This sequence comes from Papaver somniferum, assembly GCF_003573695.1. Classification (NCBI taxonomy): domain Eukaryota; kingdom Viridiplantae; phylum Streptophyta; class Magnoliopsida; order Ranunculales; family Papaveraceae; genus Papaver; species Papaver somniferum. Next base: position 92,649,521 of record NC_039366.1, on the reverse strand, counting down.
GAGTCGCCTGAAAATCGTTGCCACGTCATCAGTCTTTCTCTCAAGGAAACAGAGATTTAGGTAAGTATTGTCACTTTGAAAACATATCATGTTACTTAGTTGTGCGTGATCTTGAAAACATCAGTTGGATCTGATCCAAGCACTGTTTTTCACTGTTTTATGCAGTCATACATATCGATTTTTCCACAAAATCAATTTACCCCTATGATGAGGCTTGATCCTCTTGGAAATGGTTGGTATGTTTGTAAGGATAGGATTGACCAAGTATTGTAGGAATACTATAGATTTGAGCTTAAGAATTTTCTATAATGTTTCCGGTTTTCGAAATCGGTGTTATTAATATAATGTACGAGGTTAGCCTCTTCTCCATAAGAAAAAAAAAACGAACGACAAAATGTCCAATTTTTTAATTATTTCATATTTGATAAACCTCGCGTTTTTAGGGGACACTCGAAAGGATTTAGGGGCCAACAATAAAACAAAAAAGGTCACCCAAAGGGAAAATGTAGCCAGCCCTTATCTCGCGTAATTCGTAATGGCGAAATTACCCTTATATATTCGGAGGATATGATAACATTGTTATCCTCCGATTGCAATCGGAAGCCAAAATATTACCCAGACTTCCAATTGTAGTCGGTGTAGTATTAGAATGATTTGTGTTCATTAATCGGGAGTGTACACAGCCAGCCATAACCACTTGGTTCGTGTTTTGGATGCAGCGTTAATCGGGAGTTAAATATATTACAAAACCGACCGATTATAAGTTGCCCCAAATTCAAATTTTGAAAGCTACCATAATCGGTAGATATGCTAAATACAATACCTATCGATTATTGGTTTCTCCACATTCAACTTTCGTCAAATTAGCCGTTGGAGTTTTTGGGAAAAACAAAAAGAGCCGTTGGACCCTAAACCTATATGAAGAAACTCATATCTATCACCCCAATTGCACCAAACTCTTTCCTCTCTTCAGTTTTAATTTTCATAACAAAAAACATGGATATTGCTTTTGCCGAAGAAGAAGATTGTGCTATTTATAGAGCGTGGGTTGTGGTAACTGCTCATGATCGTGTTCACAAGCTCCACAAATCGGAATCCGAAGAGCAGATATGGAACCGTATCTTAATGGTATTTGAGGCCTTAGATGGTAATCGAATTCGAAGATCATCCAATGACATTAAGATGAGAAAGAATGCGCTCGATAAGGAGATTGACAAACTTGAAGATGAGGAACGGTTTGTTAGGAACGCTTTTCCTTGGTGGACGTATGAAAAACGAGTAAGTATCTCTGTAACTCCAATTCACATTAACAAAAGTTAGTACTAACTTGTTACTCATTCGTAATTTCAGAGAAATCTTGCGGATCGCCGGTATGTGGACCTCTACGGGAAACGATTTGAACATGAAGGATGCTACAAAATCAAGAGGGACAATTTCTATGGTCACTGGAAGTTATGATCTGTTTTAATACTTTTATGGTCAATTAGGAGTATGGATTTAGGTGCTTTTGACGAAATTGTAAGGTTAAGGCCGTTTGAACTTTATGTAATGGATGTAATCGGAGTTATTAATATAAAAACTAGCCGATTATACGAAATCGGTAGATTATTTTGTTAAACAACCTACCGATTGTAATATTCGGTTATTTATGAGTCAACTTTCTTTCCGATTATGGTGTTGTTTGGTTCCAGGAAACAGTTTTTTTTGAACTTGTAATATTCGGAGGATAATTTTTTGTAAAGTTCCGAATGTACGATGGCCCAAAAATCAGAATTTGGAAAAACTTATACTTTTCAAATTTTGTCTTTGAAATAATCGGACGTTAAATTAGTTACCAAAACTTCCGAATATGGGATGTCTAACCTTCAATATTGGCCCTTGGAACCACCTGGAGCCATGGCGTGGTTTTGTTTGAACTTGGATATTCGGAGGATAGGTTTTTTAAAGTTCCGAATGTACGATGGCCCAAAAATCAGAATTTGGAAAAACTTATACTTTTCAAATTTTGTCTTTGAAATAATCGGAAGTTAAATTAGTTACCAAAACTTCCGAATATGGGATGTCTAACCTTCAATATTGGCCCTTGGAACCACCTGGAGCCATGGCGTGGTTTGTTTTGAACTTGTGATATTCGGAGGATAGGTTTTTTGTAAAGTTCCGAATGTACGATGGCCCAAAAATCAGAATTTGGAAAAACTTATACTTTTCAAATTTTGTCTTTGAAATAATCGGAAGTTAAATTAGTTACCAAAACTTCCGAATATGGGATGTCTAACCTTCAATATTGGCCCTTGGAACCACCTGGAGCCATGGCGTGGTTTGTTTTGAACTTGTGATATTCGGAGGATAGGTTTTTTGTAAAGTTCCGAATGTACGATGGCCCAAAAATCAGAATTTGGAAAAACTTATACTTTTCAAATTTTGTCTTTGAAATAATCGGAAGTTAAATTAGTTACCACCAAAACTTCCGAATATGGGATGTCTAACCTTCAATATGGCCCTTGGAACCACCTGGAGCCATGGCGTGGTTTGTTTTGAACTTGTGATATTCGGAGGATAGGTTTTTTGTAAAGTTCCGAATGTACGATGGCCCAAAAATCAGAATTTGGAAAAACTTATACTTTTCAAATTTTGTCTTTGAAATAATCGGAAGTTAAATTAGTTACCAAAACTTCCGAATATGGGATGTCTAACCTTCAATATTGGCCCTTGGAACCACCTGGAGCCATGGCGTGGTTTGTTTTGAACTTGTGATATTCGGAGGATAGGTTTTTTTAAAGTTCCGAATGTACGATGGCCCAAAAATCAGAATTTGGAAAAACTTATACTTTTCAAATTTTGTCTTTGAAATAATCGGAAGTTAAATTAGTTACCAAAACTTCCGAATATGGGTGTCTAACCTTCAATATTGGCCCTTGGAACCACCTGGAGCCATGGCGTGGTTTGTTTTGAACTTGTGATATTCGGAGGATAGGTTTTTTATAAAGTTCCGAATGTACGATGGCCCAAAAATCAGAATTTGGAAAAACTTATACTTTTCAAATTTTGTCTTTGAAATAATCGGAAGTTAAATTAGTTACCAAAACTTCCGAATATGGGATGTCTAACCTTCAATATTGGCCCTTGGAACCACCTGGAGCCATGGCGTGGTTTTTTTGAACTTGTGATATTCGGAGGATAGGTTTTTTGTAAAGTTCCGAATGTACGATGGCCCAAAAATCAGAATTTGGAAAAACTTATACTTTTCAAATTTTGTCTTTGAAATAATCGGAAGTTAAATTAGTTACCAAAACTTCCGAATATGGGTGTCTAACCTTCAATATTGGCCCTTGGAACCACCTGGAGCCATGGCGTGGTTTGTTTTGAACTTGTGATATTCGGAGGATATTTTTTGTAAAGTTCCGAATGTACGATGGCCCAAAAATCAGAATTTGGAAAAACTTATACTTTTCAAATTTTGTCTTTGAAATAATCGGAGTTAAATTAGTTACCAAAACTTCCGAATATGGGATGTCTAACCTTCAATATTGGCCCTTGGAACCACCTGGAGCCATGGCGTGGTTTGTTTTGAACTTGTGATATTCGGAGGATAGGTTTTTTGTAAAGTTCCGAATGTACGATGGCCCAAAAATCAGAATTTGGAAAAACTTATACTTTTCAAATTTTGTCTTTGAAATAATCGGAAGTTAAATTAGTTACCAAAACTTCCGAATATACCACACAAATCATTGTCATTTGAACTTGTCTAACTTAGTTACCCAAACAAATTTCCGAATGTACAACAAAAATCATTGTCATTTATCTGCTCTTCTTTACTTTACGACCGTGACTACCTCCCAGTCCTGCACGACCACGGGTTTGAGCACCTTCATTTGGAGCAGCTTCAGTTGGAGCAGCTTCAGCGCTCGATGAAGCTCGAGTTCTTTTACCCGTCTTTGATACTGCCACCTTGGGGGATGCCTCTTCGTGACTTTCTCCCCAAACTGGGCAGCATAATCTTCGTTATCCATATTATCAACTAGATCTCTAGCCTCTTTGATCTTCTCAGCTGGCATGGGATCTCCGCTCTTCAGCATGCAGTTAACATTTTGGAAACACGCTTGAACCTATTCACCTTTTTTATACGTAATGACATAACATCAAACGGTAATTACCTAAGATTTATAGGAATATAAAATGAACAAAAATATAAGAACACGCACCAGTCTATCATAACCAGCTGGTTTGTTTGATGATACAATTATAACTTGAACCCGCCGCAGTAGTGTTGGATTTGATTTCACGGATAACCAAAGGATGTGATACCTTGTTATACCAACTCATATAGTCTGGAGAATTTTCATCACCTCGGTGGTTCGTCTACCAGTGTCGATAATGAAGTCATTCCTCTTATCCCAGTTATCAAGAACAGTAGGTGGGCCTGTGTGAACAATCGTGAGATTGTCACCACTAGAAGAGCACAACTCCAACTCCAATTTGTAGTAATCCCCCATTTTCTCCAGAGGTTGATGTTGTATATACCCGTGTTGTCGCATCACCCTAGAGGGGTTATACATCACATATCCTGTGGGGTGCCACAATGGTCCAAAATAAAGGGACAAGTCCGACCGAACATTTATATGCCCACTGATCGATCTTCCTTGTATGGATCAAAGCATACGTCGAGGCCTTCAATTGGTCCAAAATCTCCCTCATGCGAATCAACTGCTGCTCTTTGTCCTAGAACGGTTGTCTTCAAATATATACTTTGTTCCTCTAGGAGTACCTTTGCACCCCCCGGGTTCTCTCCGGCCAACTTCAGGATAGGGAAGTGGTCATAGATCCATGCCTATATACATAAGAAACCAAGTTTTAGTAAATAGATTGTGTATATTCGGTAGTAATTTCCAAACATATTTCCGATTATATATAATCGGAAACAACTGATACCTATCCACCGAATACCAAACATTCGAAATAGATGGATCATTTCCTACCGAATATGCGTCATTTGGAGTTCAGTAACCTATAGTTTTTCTGGCCTGTATATTCGGTTCTAATATCAAAAGAATATTTCCGATTGTATATAATCGGGAAAACAATTAAGTACCTACCACCGAATACCAACATTCGGAAATAGAGATGGATCAATTCCTACCGAATATGCGTCATTTGGAGTTCAGTAACCTATAGCTTTTCTGGCCTGTATATTCGGTTCTAATATCAAAAGAATTTCCGATTGTTTGATATATAATCGGAAAACAAAAAAAGTAAGTACCTAACCACCGAATAACCAACATTCGGGAAAAGAGATGGATAATTTCTACCGAATATGCGTCATTGGAGGTTATGGATATGCATCATATGTATTGTCTACTGAATAACTATAGAGTGAGTTTAGAGTTAAAGAAAAAACCTGCAATAGAGCCACATTCCCGGCAACTTGGCAGGTTCCTAGCCTCGAAGCCTTTCTCAACTCTTCCATCAAGAATGCTAGGCATGCCGTGCCCCAAGAATAGTCACCGACTTCATGGAGAGGATCCAAAAGTTGTATAAGGTTGGCGTCGATCCGGTTGCCAGAAGTATTGGGGAATATGACACATCCCAATACACAAAGGAGATATGCGGTGGCAGCGTGGTTCACTTGCTCATCAGTTAACGTTCCATTCTTTTCCTTCTCCAAGGTGCCTCGAAACATATTCATCAAAGCTGTAATGTTGATCTGTCTTGTTCTGTAACTTGCATGCCTCCTAAACTCTGTTGTTGTTGTCTCTTCATCCCAACCTAAGCACTTTTTAGTTAGAGCATAAAGTTGTGCCCAACTTAACTGCTTTGTGTAGTTAAACTTCACAGCTGTGCCTTGGTCGGGAAGGTTAAGAATCTGCACAACATCATCCGGAGTAATCGTCATCTCCCCAAACGGCATATGGAAAGTATCGGTCTCAGGATACATTCTCTCCACGAACGCCGATATGGCCACACGATCATGTTCCAACAATGAATTCTCGGCGGCATTAGCTAACCCCGAGTTGGCAACAATTGACTTGAACCTTTCACATTCACCGGATAAAGGCCACGCAAGCATTTTTGTTGGTGCGGCGGTAGGTTTGAGTAGACGGACCGCATCTTGATGATCCTATTAAAGTACATAAAAAAATCCTTAATACAAATATTACGATATAACACATAGACAATACATTAATAAAAAATAGTAATTTTATTACCTCGGTTTCGTATATTTCTCTGGCCCATGAGTCTTTGTATCCAAATAGCAATTTTCCTCCATCCGCCGGTAGCCCAAGGATTGTGCCTGCTAGAATACCCTTCTTCTTCAAGTGCTGAGGGACAAGATGTGATGCTTTCTTAGCAATATCCTTCTTTACACCATCTTTTCCTTTTTTGGCTTTTTGGGTACCACTTGGTTGTCCTTCTTCTTCTACTCTTGGCACTGGATCAACTGGTTCAATTTCATGGTGGGGTGTAACTTGTGGAGCAGTTGGTTCTGCACTTTGTTGAGCGGCTTGTTCAACACTTGGTTGCACCCCTTGTTCACTGCCTTGTTGTTCTACACTTTGTTCAGCACTTGGTTGCACTCCTTGTTGACTGCTTTGTTCTTGTAAGCTTTGTTGAGCACTTGAATTATCTTTGGCGCTCCTTTCCCTCCTAGCACTAGCTGTCACTTTCTTCCTCCTTTCTCGACTTGTCTAAACAACAAAGAACAATATTTACAAACGATACAATCGGAAGACAAAGTATGGAAATATAACCCGAATGAACACATTCGGAAGTAAAAAGACACATATTGTTCCCGAATACAAAACAATCGAAATATAACTAAACATGTTTACAACCGAATATGCATCAATTGGAGTTCAGAAGCTGTAAATTTTTCATCCTACACAATCGGAAGACAAAGTGCACATCTATAACCCGAATGTACAAATTCGGAAGTAAGAAGACACATATTTTTCCGAATGAAAAATAATCGGAATATAACTAAACATGTTTACAACCGAATATTCATCAACTGGAGTTCAGAAACTCTAAAATTTTATCCTACACAATCGGAGGTATAAAACATTATATTGTCTTCCGAATAAATACTGGCCCCAAAATGGGATTTTTCCTATATCAGAAATTTTGAGATTTTTTCAATATATACATTCGGTAGTGAGTGTTCTTCCGAATACTCTGTGTCTACTTAAATATATTCGGTAGCCAAAAAATTCATTAAACTACCGATTATTAGTAGTTTGTATCCAGGAAGATATGGTCACCAATATTCGGCAGATAATCATCAAATCTTTCTCCCGAATACTGTCGATGTTCTTGAGAAATGAAGAACACGACTACATTCGGAAGTAAATGAGCATGAATATCGTCTGAATCTGGATTAATAGCCGAAAACCCTAGAAAATTTTTTTCTCGATTCGACGAATTAAAGCGAAATAAACACCAAAAATGATAGATTCTTACCTAATTGGGGCCATTTGAAGTTGACGAAGTGTTTGACTATCGGAATCGCCACCACCGACTACATTGTCGGGTACTTGTTCTTCGCGTTCTTCTTCATTTGCAGCAAGAATTTCTTTATTTCTTGCTAAAATCCCAATCTTTGGATCGATACCCCGAGCAACATTTTTGGTTCTAGGTCTGTGGGTTTCATTTCCCTTATCCATTGTTTTATAAACGAACCGACGATGTTTTGATTTTACGATTCGCGGCGATGTTTCGGTTGAACGAGGAAAGTTTTTTTTCTTCCACAATCGGAAGATATGAAACTGGAAGAAGAAGAGTTGAAATGAGTAGAATTTTTTTTGATTTGGTTTTTATACGGTTTTACCAGAAGGGCATTTATGTAACTTCAATATCATATAGGGTACCCCTTAACTAGAGTCTTTGGATGGGTATAAATTGATGGCCCCTTAATCCTTTTGAGTGGCCCCTAAAAACGCGAGGTTGATAAAAGAGAAGAATTTGTTGATACTCTGTCATTATTCATCTAAATAGAATTTCAAAAAAGAAAATTATTCTACACTGACCGAGACAAATCTCGTATATTTTAGCGTGTGAAAATCCTAATGGGTGGTGATATGAAATGACTTTATTAGCGGGATTGATAATGGTGGGAACTCCCACACAATAATAAGCATGGGACAAAGTCCCACTGCACTGGTGCACTAATTATTATCTTTTTAATTGGGGGATGGCAGACCCCTTAATTTGACTAGACAAAGTAGGAATCCCTTTTCCCGCAATCGGTTGAAAAGTCCCAGAAAGATTGGGGCAAGTAGATCTTTTTTTGATTGGGTAGTATAGTGGTTCGTGGATTCCATTCAAACTCCTTTAAATAGGAGTTGGTTTGGTAATTACGGGGTTTAAACCCTTATTTTCGCAGTGGGAGGGATCCCGAGAAACATCCTCCACTTGATGGTTCTCGATGCACTAATTATTCTGGAAAGGAAAAAGAAAAAAAAAAGCAGAATCGAAACTTATACCAATTTTATTTCTTACATTATTAATTTAGTTTGTATCAATTTTGACAGGTGTAATGGCTCAAATCTAAAACTATAGAACATCAGTTGGGATGTATTCAAAAAGAATTTAAAAAATTGGGCCCAACAATTTGAGGATCTATGCATTGGCCTAGCTGACCTGGTCTATAAGCCGGTTCTGAAGTTTGCAAAGCTTGGTTGAGTTTACAGCATCCACTTCTTTCATGCCTGAAGTACCTGACAGTGCAGTATATGACTCTTCAAGCCACTTCGACCAGCAATACTCGACCATAAATTTGAGAATATATTTTTGAAGTGAAGTTTTCCGGAAATATTCTCCCAGAGTTGTTGAGGGTTACTCTCGATATGTTTGCCGGGACTAGAAACATCCACCAAACTGATGCTCATGTTGTTGCGGATTATACAAAGCTTTCCGTTGAGAGGAACGAGTGCTGCGGCCTCCACTGCCCGTGAGTTACCCAAGTGGATTTTGCTGTCAATGAATTTGTTCCAAGAATCTGTAGCTTCATCATAGATTCTCAATTTGCATCCATCTCTACAGTCCAAGGCATAAAGCTGCCCATTCAAGGACAAGCTAGGATTTCGCCAAGCACCAACCATACCATCATTAACCACAGACCAACTATTAGTTTCGGGAGTATATGCTTCGCTCATGACTTGGCGATGTGTCCCTAGTCCTTTCAAAAACCACCTCCCATTAAAAACAACCCCAATGAAAGGAACCATTGCAGTGCTCATATCCGCAACGAAACTCCACCTGTTCTTGTTAGGATCATAAACCTCAGCTGATCTCAGAGTCCTCTGGATACCTTCGCATTCTCCACCAGCCACGTAAAGGCAATTATTTATCACACAAGATCCAAAAAAGTGGCGTTTCCGCAGCATATCTGGAGCTCGATGCCATTTCTTAGTTCTTGCACTATAGAAGATGACCTTTCTCAAAGATCCTCGTAATGGATCTTTGCCTCCAAATAAGTACAAGTGACAACCACTGAGAACAGCACATCCAAACCCAAGTGCTTCAGAATATTCTCCGGGAACAGGTGGCAATGGCTGCCAGAGTTGGTAAGTAGGGTCAAAAGCATGCCATGAAATCCGTCCATCGCGATCTCTTTTAACTACATTTACCCACTCCTCTGCTATTCCCAAACTTTTCCGAAGTGAGTAAAAGAAGTTCCCTGCTAGAAGACGGTACCATCTCTTGCACACTAGTCGCAGTTTTCGGTGCTCAACACGAGGAACCCGGATCAAACAAGCAATGGCAAGATCATCTGGAAGACCAGGTAAGAGAGGGGGCTGAATTCTAGTTCTCTCCTTGCGTGGGTTCTTAACCTTGTGTGCCCGAGGGTTGATATCAGGCTGTAAGCAAAGTTTTGATCCAGGAACAAACTTTGTAGCACCGGCAACTGTTTTCAATCCCGCGTCCACTCAACAGTAGCATGATACAGAATCAACCTGCAAGAAATAAATACATATTGACAACACGCACGAAACAGCAGAAATAGTACAAGAGAAAAATTCAAAATATAGAGCAATATTTCTGCTAAGGATGGAGAGAAAAAGGATGATTTTGTTTTGAAGTACACATGAAACCGTTATATCACCTGCAATGGAGATATACCTAATACACAGTAGTGAGAAGAGTCCAACACGAAAAGAAGCACAGACATTGGTGTCTCAAGAAGATTTATATAGAGACAAAAGCAATAGTAAGCCATTTGCATGAACACAATAATCTCAACAGAGCCTTAACCAATCTACAATCCCTACTGCAGTTCTGAGCAATAAGCATTGACTCTTGAAAAGTAAAAAAACGGTCCTTGAAGCATTTTTGAGCAATCTTGCAGTGTTAATGGCACTGTGACAGGAGATGTGACAATCTAGAGACAGCAAATTAGACACATCAAAACCTGTTGCAGATGATCATTCTGGGACTTGTAGTTTAGGAGGGTGATTATCTCTTTAATACTTGGTTTCTAGCCCCATAAAATATAGTATGTTAATTTTGGACCTTAAATTTGTCTAACTAAGATTTTGAGCCTTAAATTTGTTTAACTAACCGCATCTTATCGAAATCTGCCATTTCAGCCCCAATAATTCACTGTTGCATTTCTAGTGCACACTTCACCAAATTTTTTGGGGTAAAATATGATACTACACAAGTTAAGAACGAGGTATGTGTACAACCACCAAAAACTAACAAGTGAATCTAATCGGTCATAAGTCAACCACCAGTAGTGAATCTAACAGTTGAAACACAAAACAATTCTAATTCCACAAAATGCAAGTAGAAATGAAACAGATGCAAACAAAGTAGGGCAACCACCATGACAACATAGAGAAAATTCAGTTTAGACTTTGGACTTTGGAGGAGTAAGTTCCATGCATTATGACTTGTGAACCTAGGGCTACAGAAACCAAAAATGAAAACTCTTTCACACACCTTCTTAAACCAAAATAAACATAGCAAAAACATATCAAAGTAGCTTCATTTTTTCACCATGAGGAGACAATTCAACCTAACAATCTTCAAAACCAACGGATCTGAACCACCCAGCATCCTACATATTGGTACTCCCCCAGACGGAAATGTAGTACAGTCATTCAACTAGGAAAACTCCAGAATTGAAGACCCAAAATTCCTTTAAGCAAAACAGACTTGTATTGAAACTAAATTATAAAAAATCAGCTCCAAACAATAACAATTCCCAAAAAAGAAAGCAAATTTATCAAAAATTTGAAATGGGTTTATCCTATTTAAAGTAAAGTAGAGATCTTTGCTTACTAGTGGAGCTTGTAACCGAACCCCTCTCTGCACAATCGAAGAAGTTCCTCCTTCCATCTCTCATCACAAGAATAATAACTTCATTATCACCACTAAAGAAAAAATCACAGTAAAAATTGGAATCTGAAGATACACTTGATAAGAGAGCTTCACAGATCAAAAAGTTAGTCTCAAAACTTTCATCAGATTTTGATAATGTCGAGAACTTCTTCTACTTCTCTATCTCTGTCTCTCTTTCTTTCTTTCTGTTTCTTAACAAATACAGACAACAATAAAGAACACCAAACTAGTTCGCAAAACGTCAGAGTCAGTTTTTTTTCTTACCAACACCATCATAAAAATTTCTTTATATCATTTCTTCCAAAAAGAATTAGTTATTTCACCCGTTCCCTTTTAATTCACAGTATATATATTGTTCAACCATACAGCAAACAAGATGCATAATCATGTGATTAGCATTTGATTACCGTTGGATTTTTTGAGAAAGAGCATCGGATGACTGTAAACGTAGGTGGTACGGACACATAGAGTAACCGAGATGTAAAAGAGTATGGCTTGTAAACCTTTAGTGGTCTTATATTATTGTTTTCTGCGAGTGGAGTCAACTCTTCAGCGTTGGGGGAGAAATAAACCGTGCTTTGTGTACGAGCTCATTTATTGTGCATCGGCAGAGGCAGGTGTTAGTTTCCGTAAGATAGTTAAGTTAATGACTTGCGACTAGTATAGAACCATAGATCTTCAATGGTTCCTTGCCACTACAGCAGTAGGAAAGCCGGAGTTGATACTTTTTGTTCGTATGGTAGCACGAGGTAGAAGGCAGGTATTTTGAGCAACCACTATGGCACTATGTACCCATTTCTCACCTACTGCAGGAAATTATTAGGAAGCTAAGCCAAAAAAATATATATATATAATAATATCAACATGCCCCCTTACGCGTAGCTTCGTTGGGTCTAACACGTGTATAAATAAATCGGGTGACATGGAATAAAGGTGAGGGTCAGACGATCGCACACAAATAGCCTGCTATGATTTCAAGTAAGATCTTTTATATCTAGTAGTAGACAATAATAGTTTTTATGTACAATGGTGGATGTTAGTGAATAGTAGTAGACAATAATAGTTTTGTGTCTTTACAAAATGGGCAACATTTTATTGTGATAGATGTAGTTGCCTGTTTTTAGCACAACTGGTAAGGACAAAACAAAAAATATTTTGAGGAGGATACTAAATCATATAAGACAATATGATCATGACCGCTGGATCAAGCAAATGGGATCCCAGCTATTTATAGCACCCGATCGAATAAATCACGGTTTTTAGTATTAAAATAAAATTGATTACATTTCCAGAATACAAAACAAAGTTTGGACAAGTTAGGCTAGATAAAGAACGATCAAATTTATACTTGCAGAACATAAATCTACCGCTATAAATGATCGCGTTTAATTAAAGTTTAATAATAAATGTTCAATTGATATTTCATAATAAATATTTCTTTAATTAAGCAAATGAATATATTTTTGTTAATACATAATAAATTTATTTGATATTAACAATATCAGTAAGCATTAATGGTGGTTGCGATGGTGGGCAGTGGTGGGGATAATGATGGTGGGTATTGGTGAGACTGGTGGAGTGGTGATGAAAATGTGGTGGTGGTAGTAGGGTGAGAAAAGGGGTCATAAGATAGTTGGTGGGTGCTGGTGGTGGATCGGCAATGGGGATGATGGTGGTGGGTATTTGTGAGACTGGTGGAATGGTGACGATAATGTGGTGGTGGAAGAAGTAGTTGTAGTAGGGTGAGAAAAGGTGTCCTAAGATAGGTAAATTACTTAGTCACCCTTAGTTAATTTTCTATGTTTTGTTTTAATTTTATTTTAGTTTTCAAATTACTTTTTTTATTATTTTTAAAATTAAAACAATTTTTAAAGGCCAGATTTTCCCAAAAAAGAAGATGTTGTGATTTTAAGATTTGCCGGGTAGGGGGGCAAGAAGAAAAATGAAACCTATGAAAAATTGACCAAACACAAGGCTACACGCGAATTAATTGTAATCGGTTCAGTTTCTCACATCTCTCTTTATTCCCCTTTTTTGTCATGGTTTCTGTTTCTGTCATTATTTCTCCCCTACTTCATGGGATTATGCAAGGCTATGCGTGAATTAATTGTAATTGATTCAGTTTCTTACATATCTCTTTATCCCCTTTTTTGTCATGATTTCTGTTTTTGTCATTTCTCCCCAACTTCGTGTAATTATGCATGCTTGAGAAATAGTTCATGATAATAGGTAAAGAGACAAGAAAAGAAATGGATCAAGAATTAAATATTATTATAAATTTTAGGAAAATGAATAAACACAAATCTATATAAATTGGGAACCCAACAATTTATATCAAAGAGAAAAAATAAATTCTAATGCTAACAGATTTTGCAAGATTAATCTAATTGATTTTAAAGTAATTTTAGGTGTTTTTAGTGTTTTTACAAGTTTGGTGAATGACCTTTGATGATAATTTTTTTGAAGTAATGAACGAAGTAATGTTCTACTGTCCATAGAATTTGCTCAAGCGATTAACTATGTTTGTCCCAAAGGGTTGTATGACTTACATAAACAATATTAAAAAATTCGAGGATAAGGACATGTTTATTAACCAACTTCTCAAAACATTTAGACCTGTATCGATCGGTCTGATTCTTCTCAGACAATTACGACATGTATGAATCGATAGATACATTTGATACACATATCCTTGCTCGTGCCATAACGGCATGGGTTGAAACCTAGTCTATAATACAAAACATAATGGGTTTTTAAGCTTGGACGGTCAGATAACATTTTGAGAGGCAAACGTTGCATCCGACCATCCCAATCTCATCCCAGCGAAAGACATCTGACGGTCGTCGTTTCTATAACCCCTCTCATTATGAATTCAAATTTATTAATCTTTAATTGTTGCATCACTTCTTAACTTAAAATATTCAAAGAAACATTAAATGAAATCATAATATATCATATATGCATTAATTGGATATAGTGGTGGCATAATGAATCTAATGGGAAATGATATTTATTTATTTTTATTCATAACTCATAAGTGAGATATGCATACATATTATTACTTAAATAATTTTGTGTTCATTTTTGGATAATGTGTATGAATAATTTCACATGTGTTTATAGACATTATTTTCGCTTAAAACAAAATAGAAAACTATCTTGCAAAGGAACACAATTGAAAGTCTGGTAAAAAAGAAAAATTACACCAGTCAGATATCATATTAAAACAATATCGTTACGGCACGAGCTATCTCTAGATATTTATTAGCGCTCTTTGTAAACCTTATGTCGTGCCGTTACAACACGAGTTATTTCTAGTAGGAAACAATACACCCTACAGCTACTGTACAAGAATACATGACAGAAAGATTACAACAAGTCATCCTTGGAATCGAAGAACATATCAATTAGGAAACTTGCAGCTATTGGAGACTCGTAGGTTGACGCTGCACAGATGGGTGATTCATATCTCCAATACTTCCCCTCTATCGGAGCGGGTGATCAAGAACAATGAGCTTAGATCGTAGAGAGCCGAAATGATCCTTAGGCGTCGACTTGGTAAAGATATCCACAACATGATCCTTTGAATAAACAAATCGAACCGCAAGTTGACCGGATTGAACTCTCTCACGGACAAAATGGTAATCGATTTCGATATGTTTCGTGCGGCTATGAAAAATGGGATTCATAGTAAGAGAAACTGAACAGAAGCCTGAAGTTATCAAAGCAGAGACTCCACCCACACCAATTCAGATGTCGCAATGGCTAGACCACGATGCTCCGCCTTCGTACTTGAATTAGAGACAGTCCTTTGCTTGTGAGAGCTCCAAGAGATGAGATTGGGACCAAGGAAATCACAATATCCACTTGTAGAACGTCAATCAAGGGGGTTACCAGCTCAATCAGCATCGGCATATATGTTTTAAAATTGATGCACAGAGAAGGAGCATGTTGGAGAAGAACCCCATAGGTAGATATGTTATAAAGATAACGGAGGATATGCTTGACAAGAAGTAAATGAGATTCAGTCGATTTATGCATAAACTGGCACACCTTGTTAACGGCAAAAGCAATATTGGAAAGTACTAAAGGCCACCAACAAGACTGTGAAACATAGTAACATCTGACAATGCTGGACTGCCGACTGGACGTATATTTGTGGATGTGTTGAAAGGAGTGCTAACTGGTTTAGCACATTGTTAGAGCATTGCTCGGACGAACTCGCGTGCATTGCTATCCCAAGCATGTTTTTCAAGTTTAGTTGTCAAAACTATATGTCTTGATTTCTAGACTACTTATAGCTAAGTCTCGGTTTAGGACAATTTAGTGTAGTTGAGCTCCAGATCCATGGAGATCATCTTACGAAGACGAAGAACTACTCAAGGAACCAGTGGAACTTCATCCGACTAAAAGGTATGTGGAGACTTGAACTTATCTATCACTCAAAAGTCTATCTACTCTATCTCCTACTCATTTGATAGTTTTCATACATACACATTTGCTATTTCGAGCCGAGTTTACTCGCCTATTTTTTTTCTCGAAATATGTGTTGGTAAGCTTTCGCTTTAACCACTTTTCATCTTAACCCGTGACGAAAGTCATGATGACGTTTCAATCTTGAAAGTAGCTTTGATGATGATAGTTGTGAATAACGACTGTTATAATATTATAGAAGAATGTTTCAATGATTGAAATGTAGAATTGAGATTACGTAACCAACTATGGATATAAGCATATATAGTGTGTTCGCACATTAGTGTATAAATCCATGTGCCGAAAACCAAGTGTGTACATATGTGTGCATGCGGTATTGGTAAAGGAGACAGGTTGGGTACGCGTACCAGCAGAAGTTTTCGAACCGAAAATTGCTGTTGAGTTTGTAAGTTTGCAAACTGTTAAACCAGTCACCTTAGGTACGCGTACCCACGGAAGTTTTTGATCGAAAATTTGTGCTGAGTTTGTAAACTCAAATCCGGTAGCTATGGTACATGTACCCGTACGCGTACCTAAGCTGGTTATATTTCTCAAATCGGAAGATCATGAACTTAAACAATAAATCAATAAGGAGTGCAATCTTTGCAAACCGTGGCTATATTGTTCATGAATTGATTCAAGTGAATCAAACCGATTTTGTTTCAATTTTGTCTATTCATAAAGACCTAAGCAATTGAACAACTCTTCAACTAGTTCTTATGAGTCATTTGAACTAGTTATGTGAAGAAGATGAATACGGTTAATATGAAAGTGCTCATATGGCTAACCATTGGTTAACTATTTGTGAACCAACTAAGTGTACACGTTTAGGTACGGTTACTCAAACCTAAATGAAATACATTTCATTTTTGTGTGACAAGCTAAGTTTCGATCTAACGGTTGAAAGATATTAGCTTGGTTAAATCAGGTTTTTCATCTAACGGTGAATATTGAATGCTTTGTTACCAAGGTAACTTGGATTGCAAATCCTGATTTGAAAACTATATAAAGGAAACATCTAGCAACTGGAAAAACTAATCCCCATACCTCTTGTGTGATACTAGTTGGTTTTGCTAGAGTCGATTCTTCTTTAACCTTAGGTTTCTTCTCGAGACCCTGTAGGTTAACGAATGAAAGACTTCATTGGGATTGTGAAGCCAGACGAAACTACTTCTCTTGTAGTTGAGCGATCTGATCTTGCCATTTTCTATCGTACAAGTTCAATTGAATAATTGACTTGAGATTATATCTCCGATAGGGCAAGATAAAAAGAAATCACAAACATCTTCGTCTCATCGTTTGCAATATCTAGTTTCGCTACCATACGATTTAGATTATTGTGAGGTGATTGATAATTCTAGGTTGTTCTTCAGGAATATAAGTCCGGGTTATCAATTCGTTTCTATTCACCTTGATTTTATCAAAAGACGGAACAAAACTCTTAGGTTTATCTGTGGGAGACAGATTTATCTATCATCGTAGAATTTTATGTGTGATACATATTTGTTTATTAAAGTCTTCGACTTTGGGTCGTAACAACTCTTGGTTGTGGGTGAGATCAACTAAGGGAATCAAATACGTAGTATCCTGCTGGGATTAGAGACATAAGGAGCGCAATTGTACCTTGAATCAGTGTGATATTGATTAGGGTTCAACTACAGTCCAGAACGAAGTTAGTTTGTAGTAGGCTAGTGTCTGTAGCGGCTTAATACAGTGTGGTGTTCAATCTGGACTAGGTCCCGGCGTTTTTCTGCATTTGCGGTTTCCTCGTTAACAAAATTTCTGGTGTCTGTGTTATTTATATTCCGCATTATATTTTGTTATATAATTGAAATATCACAGGTTGTGCGTTAAGATCAATCAATTATAATATCCAACCTTTGGTTGTTGATTTAAATTGATTGACACTTGGATATTGGTCTTTGGTACCATCCAAGTTTATCTCTCTAGTATTTGATAAAGACTCGCAGACTTCCATTTGCTTGAGTATAGATCAAATCGAGAGATTGAGATATTAACTCTTTGATATACTTTTATTTAGATTGAGTCTGACTGTTTAGTTGATTCTCTAGAAAGTATATTGGAATTAGTCCATACAGGTTGCTAATCGAAATATTGGGTGAGGTTGTTAAACCCTCGCTTTTTCAATTGGTATCATAGAAGGCAAACACCTTTCTCATGGCATCTGTAACGCACACCAGAGCTCCTTAAAAACTGTTCAAAGATTATTACGCTTTAGACCTACGATCGTCTTTAATAATATTATACCATCTAGTATACCTTCGAAACTAGATGATGAGAAACAGTCTAAAGGGAAAATTAAAAAACCTTCTAAAATGAAATTTCAAAGGAAACATGATCGACGGGCAAAGGTATGGACCCTCACAAGAATTACTCTTAATCTCTTTGAGGAATACTATCATAATAGATCAATTGACAAGGGTCTGTTTGGAGCGTTTGAAAATGTTTTGAAATTCTTATAAAAGCTTAATTCCATAAAAGAATTGAATCGTTCTGATAAAACTTTTGTACCGGTCAAATCATGTTCTAATGATGTACAAACTGTTCCAACCACCAACTCACTTGAAGTTGATAAAAAGGTTTCCTGTAAGGTTGGTAAAGGAACCATTTATCAGAAAAAGTCATTTCTGTGTCATAAGAAAAAGAGCCCAGCGGATTCTGAGTTTTATCATTATGATTTTACTCCTAATTCTGGCCACAAGTGTCAACCAAAGAATTTGCATGAGAAATTCTATGCATTCTACACCACCTAAATTCAGGAATGGTGTCACCCCATTTGTATATAACTTGAAATGGGGCAAGTAACTTGTTGACTTTGTTTATGAATTCTTTTTCCTATTTTCCTTGTGACAAAATCTTTTCAAAAGTTTTGTGCAGGTATTTCTTCTTCATGCTGGTATTTTTATCCCAGCACGTGTATGTCTAAAAATCCTACATTCCTTATGTGGGTCGCGGTTCTGAACGGGTCCAAGCCCAACTGGTGGTATAAAAGAAGTACGGGTACGCAAACCCTCCTTCCTCCCTCATTGGTCCGCGTTCGTGAACTTTTAGGGTTCAATTTTTTTTTCCTCTCCATTAAAGCTTGTTGGAGAACAACTTGTGAAGGGATTCCTCAAGATAAAAGTCAAGTAAGTAATCTCTTGCCCACTCCCTTATTTCCTTCTAGAATCATGAAGAAGGTTAAGGGTTCAAAAGGTTTTCCAAATAACCTAGGTTCTTCATCCTCTTCAATGGATCTTCCTATTGAACAAAATTCTATTAGGATTAGATTTGTAGATGAATCCTGTAGCAAAGTATTTGAAAAGATTTCTTCTACTGGGTTTATTTTACAAAATAAATTGGATAATACAAGTGGGTATAAGGAGGATTTATCTTGTTTTGAAAAATTCACGATTGGAAACATCTTTGATGGCCTTGGTGAAGGTTTTGATACTCTTACTAGAATCTTTTATGCCAACGTTTACGATGTTGTCCCTGAGGACATGGAATTCAATACCATGGTTGATAGAGTGAGGATTTTAGTTAATAGAGAATTGATTTCGAAAATTACCGGAATTCCTTTGGGTGATTTTCGCCTCCCTAGACCAAGCGATGAACGACATTCACAAGAAGCTATTTCAAAAGTGCTTTGTGGAAAGAGTGTTGTGTGGAATAGAGAAAAATTTGCCACTAATCAACTAAATTTTCCTTTAAAGTCTTATGAAAATTGGGTATTTCGAATCTTTGTCCTACCACAGTTGAGAATTCTCTTTGGAGACGTGAGTTTGCGGAATTATTCTATTACCTTGTGATGGAGACCAAAGGTCTTGACATTTGTGGATTCGTGTTTTGCAAATGATAGACATGACATCCGTTGACAAGAAGTTAGGCTTCCCTTGCTTGATTGAGCGTATTTGTCGCAACTTCTCCATTGAGCCAATTCGGAATTCCATTGGAACTCCCAAGCTTGTTCGACCGTGTTCCTTCAGTCGAATGAGGGAATATGAATGCAAGAGGAAAAGGTGTGACACAATTGATGGCTTGAGTGATTCTTCTACGAAGCTTCTTCACCAAATTTACAAAGGTGTTTGTAAGTTGAATACCAAAGTAAATTGTGTTCAAGAACAATTACTTGTGATTGCTACCAAGTATCCCGATATTAAAGAAGACATGGACAAAGTTCGTTCCACCTTCATGGTCTCCGAAGATGAAGATGATGAATAGCCTCTTGTGCTTCTTTTTATTGGTGTTAAATTGTTTTGACTCTCATTTGTCTAGGAAACTTCTTAAGAGAATTTTATTCTTGTTTTGTTTAAGAAATATAACTAGGGTTTGGAATAGCCATTATTGTGAGTACACATAGCTATGTCCAACGTTTTCATCTTGCAATGTTTTTAGATTTATTTATTTAAATTCTAAAGTGATTTGGAAGATGATGTTTGCAGTATTAATCTTTATGGTTTTATATATTGCAATATGTTATTGGATATGTATGTTTGCGTCCGTGAACTATTATTGTCCCGTACGATGTCAAAAGTTATCTCTTTCATATGTCGATATGCATGTATTGATACAAGATCGATGAACTTTTGACAAACAAAATTTAAGCCTATTATGTCAATCCTTTGATGGAAGATAGGTTAAAATCTTTTGTTTACAAAGATTATGTCTATTGTATGTCATTATGCAAATAGTGATGAAGATAGAATGAATCTTTGTATATTCCGCAGTATTGATCTTCCCTGGTCCATATTTGATGTATATACTCTGCGGCTCCATAAGTTTTCTTATGTGAGAATTTCCAACTAAACAAATCATAGATTCGTTTGTGATTAATTTGGTTGTGTGTTCCGATTAAATTAATCATGGGTTCTCTTGTGATTAGTTTGATTGAGAATTTTTGGATACAAAATCATTTCCTTATGGTTTTTGGTGTCCAAATAAATCCTTTTTTTCTTGTAAAAGTAAGGTCGCTCTTGTTGTTCTTTCGGGAATGACATCAAATGGGGGAGAGTTCTTTTGAACTTGCGCTTAATTTCCATATCTCTATGGGGAGTGCGGCTGTGGAATATTTTAGGGGTTATCTTGTATCTTTATAAACTCCTTGATGAATGCATTTAGCTTCGTCTTTATGATTGCATCTAAACAAGTTGATATGTACTTTTCTTTGGTCTTGAAGCATCTCCGTGAAAATTTCATTAGGATCCCGTTTTCGTACCTTGCCAATTTTATTGACAAAAGGGGGAGAATTAATATGTAGTTCACACTACAAATACATATGGTTTACGTGTTTTACGGATCATTATGTAAGGGGGAGTGTTTTTCATGTTTAGATTAAATTATTGACTAAGGGGTAGTGATACAAGAATCATTAACAAATCTAATTCTAATGGAATTTTGGTCTATTGGTTAATTCATGCAAGAAGAAGATGAAGAACCCAAGTTTTTTGAACCTTCTTTTGAAACCTTGAAATTCTTCATGAGATCTTAAAAATCAAGAGACTAGCGGAAGAGATGACTTACTTGATATGTTACTTGAAAACCCTTTTACTCCTTTTGACCTTCAAGAAGATTAATGGAGTAAAAACATGAACCCTACAAGAGTTCACGTGCGCGGATGACTAGTTCCCGGAAAGAGAAAGATACACATGTATCAATTGGAATGAAATACAAGAAGGCTCAAACAAGTCATAAGTCACTTTAGCATGCTTAGAGGCTGACAAGACTTGTTTCTTAAATATACCATCATTCCTTCTGGTAGTCATACCATGTTCATTAACAACAGGTGGTGTAAAAAGAGATACAAACAAAGGATTTGGATTTAAAACCTTTGGTAGAGAAGAATGTTATCTTATAGAATTGGTAACACATCAAAAATAGGAAAGAGAGGGTGAATCTGGAGTGGACAAGTCAGTAGACTCCAATTGGTATTGGGAAGTCACGAGTGTCAGAAGTAATATTTTGATGAACACCACATGATTCTAAAGATGGGGACAAAGATTCTGTTGATTGCAATGAGCTAGCAGGTTTGAAATTAAGGTGGGATAATATAGTGGGTAAAATAGCGGATGATGAAGGAGAAGAAAATACCTAGGAAAACGTTGAGGAGGCTGGAAGTACAGTATGGGCAGCTGCAAATGGGAACTTCGGTCAACAAAAACAACATTGCGTGACTAATACATATGACCAGTATGTAAATGGAGACATTTGTATCCTTTCTGATGAGCACTATATCCTAAGAAAACACAAGAATATGATCTCGGTTCCAAATTTGTGTTTCTATAAGGTCGCAAATGTGGATAACATAAGAAACCAAAGGTGCGTAAGGATAAATAATCAAGCACTCGACTGAATAGAAGCTCATAGGGAGATTTGGAACCGGCGGGGGTAGAAGATACTCTATTCATGAGGAAGGTAGCGGTAAAAATGCATCATACCAATAAGACTGCGGAACAAAAGCCATGGACATAAGTGTTACTCCGGTCTCGATAATATGGCGATGATATCGCTCAACTAAACCATTTTGAGCTGGTGTATGAGGGCAAGAGAAACAGTATTGGATTGAATAATTTTGGTAAATTTTCGGTATTCCCCTTAATTTCCAAATTAAAAGATCTTAATTTTGTGCCAAAAATGTTTTCAATATGTTTAGAGAAATTGAGAAATATAGGCAAATCATCATATTTGGCGTGCATAGGGTAATCCAAGTGAAACGGCTAAACACATCAACAAAAATAAGTAGGAATTACTATTTAGTCCAATTTTTCATGACCCAGTTAATGGCTAGTCCACCCACGAAAAACATTTACTCGTTAGTCCAAAAACATGTTTTTGGACTAGATTATTTACTCGCTAGTCCAAAAACTTTGTGGAGATTATAAAGTGTATTTTCTAAATGCCTAAAACACCCTTACAGATCTAATTAGTATCAACACATTGAATATTACTAGTAATATGTTACTACATACTAATAGTATCAATATGGTCATACTACATATCAATATGTACTATATTAATAGTAAAAAGAATATGTTACTCGTAAATTAAGTAACTACTCTACTATACTAGTAGTAACATGTGTACTAGTAGACTAGTTTACTAGTAGTAACTAGTACTATACTAGTATACTAGTAGTACTAATAGTAACTAGTATTATACTAGTATACTAGTAACATATTAATATGTAATATCAATATATAACATACTACATATTAATATAACACTACATATTACATATGTTACTAGTTACTACATATTACTAGTTACATATGTTACTACATATTACATATGTATACTAGTTACATATGTTACTACATATTACATATGTATACTAGTATACTAGTAAACTAGTATTAAGTAACTACTCTACTATACTAGTAGTAACATGTGTACTAGTAGACTAGTTTACTAGTAGTAACTAGTACTATACTAGTATACTAGTAGTACTAATAGTAACTAGTATTATAATAGTAAACTAGTATACTAGTATACTAGTAACATATTAATATGTAATATCAATATATAACATACTACATACTAATATGACACTACATATTAATATGTAGTGTCAATATATAACATACTACATATTATGTAGTATCAATATATAACATACCACATATTAATAATGTTACTACATATTAATATGTAGTGCCAATGTATAACATACTACATATTAATATGTAATATCAGTATAATATTGATACTAGTAACATATGTTACTACATACTACATTTGTTCTATATATGTTACTACATATTTTACTACATACTACATATTAATACTAGTATACTAGTAGTTACTAGTATACATATGTAATATGTAGTAACATATGTAACTAGTAATATGTAGTAACTAGTAACATATGTAATATGTAGTAACTAATAACTAGTAGTATACTAGTAACTACTAGTATACTAGTATTAATATGTAGTATGTAGTAAAATATGTAGTAACATATATAGAACAAATGTAGTATGTAGTAACATATGTTACTAGTATCTTGTATACTAGTTACATATGTTACTACATATTACATATGTATACTAGTATACTAGTAAACTAGTATTAATACTAGTATATATGTTACTACATATTACATATGTTACTAACATACATAGTATATTATTTGTTAGGGTTAGTAGAGTAATTTTACTCTTTTCAAATCTGTTTTGGACTAGGGAGTAAATGTTGTCTCCCGCTGGACTAGCCACTAATCCGGATCGGGTTTAGTGGACTAAACAGGAAATCTCTCCAAAAATAATGTAATAACGATAGTCTTCGTTAGATAAAACATGAGAAGTACCCCAAACATCTGACACAATAAAATCTAGAGGTTTCTCATAAACCCGGTACTATTAGGAAACGAAAGTATATGAATTTTATTTTCTAAGCAAGATGAAAAAAAAAGATAACTTCGTCGAATCTGAAATGGGTAGTTCGTGATGATTGACTATAGCTTTCACAGTATGCAACATAGGGTATCCTAAACGATAATGCCAATTTTGAAGAGAAGTGTATTCACCAACTAATGCAACAGGAGGAGAAATCGATTGGAGAGTAAGTGAACCATCTTTAAGTTGTCCCCGAAGTACTGCTATCCCCGTTGTTCGCTCTTTTACAAGGAAAAAATTATCAGAAAAGATAAAAACTACATCATTATATATCTCAAGAAAGTTGAGAAATAGATAAGAGATAATGAGATAGGTGCGGAACGTGAAGAATATTCCAAAGAGTGAACTTACGGGTTGGGGTTTGCAAAATAGCATTACCAGTATTTGAGATGAAGAGATTAGCACCACATGCAGTACGAACTTGATTTGGACCAGCATACTCACTGTGAGTTTGAAGATTATTCAAGTTATTGGTCATATGGTTCGTTGCACCAGAATCAGGGAGCCAGCCATATGTATAAACTTGATTCTTTACAGTGTACCATGCTTACAAAAGAGGTAATTAACTCAAACACAAATTAAGCAAGCCTTATTTTCCGTTTGTTCTAAACATTCTCCGGTCTGGATGCTAAGTTCTTCAAAGTATTTTGGGAAATAAATTATATACATTTGATTGATATGGTTCGAAGTTTTATTAATTCCCTCAATATTCATGAAAAAGTGGGGGTACAACAACCTCCCCCAATATTTCACTTAGCAATCTGTATGGACTAACTCGTCAAGCTTTCCAATCCCAAAGAAGTCTTTAAAACGAGCGGTCGTAAGAGATTTCGCCTAATTAGGGTACTTTCCTCTCCAAATAGACGGGCTCCACCAGTAACAACACAACTAGGTAGTTTTGCCGGCTCTGAGGATTAGTTTGCTCGAAATACAAACTTCAATATTTATAGACCAAGGAAGTTTGGACACCAAGGAATTTCCAAAACCGAATATTCTCAAAGATATGCAATAAACCCAAATACGGTTTTCATAATTCTTGGAAATGCTCTGTCCAATTAATGACCGAAATCTTAGTAGAAAATCTCCAACTAGTAAATGCACATTACTAATTTTTATTTTCTAAAGATATTCTTTTTAATTGGTGGAAATTAAAATCATATAAAAGATTCTCAATTTATTTCGATCCGGGATTCTTTCTTTTAGCTATTAAGGAATATCTTTGAACAATAAAAGATAAGAGTTACCGCACATGTTCAAAGTATGCCGACATCTTTACTTTGTAAATCCTTTTTCATATTTACAATCTTGGAACCGATTTCTTAGAAGAACTTTTAATTTTTCCTTTATATTGTTAAAATTAAAATTAAAAGTTCTTCTAAGAGTATTTTGAAAAAATGTGGTCGACGCTCAAAAATATGGAATCTTACTAGATTAACTCTTAATCTTTATGAGGAATACCATCATAATGGATCAATTGACAAAGATCTATTTAGATCTTTTGAAAGCGTTTTTAAATTCTTAGAAAAGATTAATTCCTTTGAGAATAAGAATTGTTCCGATAAAAGTTTTGTATCGGTCAAATCATGTATTCATGATGTACGAACTATACCTACCTTCAACTCATGTGAAATCGATAAAAAGATTTCTTGTGAGCTCGACATAGGTTCCAATCTTCGGAAAAAGTCTTTTCTTGGTTATAAGAAAAATGATTCAAAAAATTCTATAGACCCGGAATACAATCAATACTTTGATTATACTGATACATTTCATAATTATCAACCTGAAAAGTTGCATGAGAATTTCTCTGCACATTTAGTCTCTTGGTAACAAGTCTGACTATACCCCATGTGTATATAACTTGATGTGGGGCAAGTAACTTGACTATTTTGTCTGGGTTAATTTTTTATTAAATCTTTTTCTTCTTCTTTCCAAGGTCATTTTACTGCACTGTGTTGATCTCTTCAGTGTGCGAACCTTGGATGATGAACGTTCTAAGAACTCCTACCTTCTTTTTGTTGGACGCGGCTCTTGAACGGGTCCAAGCCCAAGTATGGGTTTATAAGAAGCATGGTACACGTACCCTTCTTCCCATCCGCGTACGTGAACTCTTCTAGGGTTCATGTTTTTGCTCCATTAATCTTCTTGAAGGTCAAAAGGAGTAAAAGGGTTTTCAAGTAACATATCAAGTAAGTCATCTCTTCCACTAATCTCTTGATTTTTAAGATCTCATGAAGAATTTCAAGGTTTCAAAAGAAGGTTAAAAAAACTTGGGTTCTTCATCTTCTTCTTGCATGAATTTACCAATAGACCAAAATTCCATTAGAATTAGATTTGTTAATGATTCTTGTATCACTCCCCCTTAGTTAAAACTTTAATCTAAACATGAAAAACACTCCCCCTTACATAATAATCCGTAAAACACGTAAACCATATGTATTTGTAGTGTGAACTACATATTAATTCTCCCCCTTTTTGTCAATAAAATTGGAAAAGGTACGAAAACGGGATCGTAATGAAATTTCCACGGAGATGCTTCGAGACTAAAGAAAAGTACATATCAACTTGTTTAGATGCAATCATAAATCCGAAGCTAAATGCATTCATCAAGGAGTTTATAAAGATACAAGATAACCCCTAAAATATTCCACAGCCGCACTCCCCACAAAGATATAGAAATTAAGCGCAAGTTCAAAAGAACTCTCCCCCATTTGATGTCATTCCCGAAAGAACAACAAGAGCGACCTTACTTTTACAAGAAAAGAAGGATTTCTTTGGACACCAAAAACCATAAGGAAATGATTTTGTATCCAAAAATTCTCAATCAAACTAATCACAAGAAAACCCATGATTAATTTAATCGGAATACACAACCAAATTAATCACAAAAGAATCTATGATTTATTTAATTGGAAATTCTCACATAATAAAACTTATGGAGCCTCACAGTATATATATGTATAAAATATGGATTAGGGAAGATCAATACTGCGGAATATACAAAGATTCATTCTATCTTCATCACTATTTGCACAATGACATATAATAGACATAATCTTTGTAAACAAAAGATTTTAACCTATCTTCCATCAAAGAATTGACATAATAGGCTTAACTTTTGTTTGTCAAAAGTTCATCGATCTCGTATCAATACATGCATATCGACATATGAAAGAGATAACTTTTGACATCATATGGGATAATAATAGTTCACGGACGCAAACACACATATCCCATAACATATTGCAATATATAAAACCATAAAGATTAATACTGCAAACATCATCTTCTAAATCACTTTAGAATTTAAATAAATAAATCTAAAAACATTGCAAGATGAAAACGTTGGACATAGCTGTGTGTACTCACAATAATGGCTATTCCAAACCCTAGTTATCCTTCTTAAACAAAAACAAGAATAAAATTCTCTTAAGAAGTTTTACTAGACAAACAGAAAATCAATTTTCTTTGATGATTTTATACTTTTGAAATGGTCCATCATAAAAAGTATCACTGATATCCTTGATTTTATTGACCGTAGAAATACCATGTTCATGACTTAGAACATTAGTATTTCGGTTAGCGATGCGGGCAAGGTGCCTGGCTTTGACGCAATCAAGGATGACTTTTTTCTGGTCCCTGATCAGGATGTTTTGATTATCAAGAATCTTTGCTTGTCCATCAATAAGCTGGTTTATCTGCAATTGAAGATTAGCAAGCTCGTTCTTCACCTCATTCTGAACGAGAATTAAATCCTTGACAGATTCTCCTATCTCAGAGTTATACTCTTTTCTTTCAAGCATCTTTTTCAGGATTAGATCTTGAGCTGAATCACATCCTTTGAAGTCTTCTTCCATCACAGTGTTCACTTCTTCTTGAGGCTCAACAGAGGTTCCATAAAAATAATTTTTTGGGAAGAGGATAAACACATACAAGAAGTATATATATGTGTTATCAATCAAGAGAGAAACACCTTTAGGTGAGAACCCCATAGTTTCCAATAGAAGACTTGGACGTTCGTGAGCCCAAAATGAATACCAAAAGATCAAGAAGGACCTAAGAGTAAATAAATACTGGGTTTTTTTTTATACAATGTCTCTTCCAAACATGGGTCAATATCTAACCAGACTAGACAGACCAAAGGAGACACATTAGATACAGAGAGAATAGAAATCTCAACCTGTAAGACAGACCTCAGACTTATAGAACAGATGGTAATCGACCTAAGACTTGAGCATCTCATAAACAGACATCTTTTTAACTCTCAAGTTAGACACAAGGATGAGAATACCTAAGGTTAGGTAGTAGGATGAGATGTAATCTCACCATGAGTGTTGAGAGACGATTTGGGGATACCACCTGACAATCTGACTTTTGTACTTCTTACCTCTTTTTGACTGTTTTCAACTCCATATAAGGTTCTTACAACCCTTTTTGAGAGTCCATTAAATGGAGATTTTTGATAACTAAGTCTAGGACCTCTAGAGATTGGTTCTAGAGGATATACTGAGATAGGTCTCCAACTTCCAGACTTAGATCTACCAGTCTTGTTCTCATAGACACTGGGAAACTGTGTTTTTGTGATGTAGTTTGCACCATGAGAATAAACACGGTTCTTGTAAAGATTCTGAAATGAGTGATCATTAAACATCTTTTATGAGAGTTCTGGCTTTCTGTGGAAGTCAAATCCATTGTTGATGCCGTCAGATGATTAACTTGGTTGACGGTAAATAGAAGAAGATTTCGAAGATTGGAGATCTATTTCTTCCTATCAAAACAATGTTTAGCACTATGATTCCTTTTCCCACAGAAGGAATAATTTCGTGGAAGAGAATTGTTAAAAGGCATCTGTTTCAAACCCATGTCCCATTTGGAAGCCTGCCGTTTATTTTCTGCAAGAACTTCCTTTGTTGAGTTTTTCTTTATGGCAGGCAACTCATATTGAGAACCAGCCCGTGATATAGAAGAATTTCTCATTATAGTGTTTTCCTTAGTTAAGGAGATCGACTGTTGGCAAGGTGAAGAGATGCAGCAATGTTCTCTGTTTCAACACGAAGGTTGTTAAGATTTGATGAATGTGTCTCAATCAAACGTTTTTCTATAATTGTCCCTTCTTTAACAATATTCTCAAGGATACTAATCTTCTCTTGTTGAAGCATATTTTCCTGAGTGAGTTTTTTAATATTGTTACAGAAGGACTCAATGATTTTGTAGAGTTCACGTTCTCGACCAAGAGACTTTTCAAATTCATCCAAGAGTTGAGCATGATTGCGAAAGTCAATCATCTCAATTGGCTTTTCTTTATTTCTGGTGACCTTCCTTTCTACTTCTGACATTTTGTCAACTGTCTCGTTTCTTTCTCGGGATTCGGAAGAATCAACTAAGGAGTTGTCCTTTGAGGAAGGACCAAGACATTTGACATGGTTAGAAGTATTGGAATACATAGACTAGCGTGGGTTGGATATTCTAATTGATTGATCTTAACGCACAACTTGTGATATTTCAATTATATAACAAAATATAATGCGGAATAGAAATAACACAGACACCAGAAATTTTGTTAACGAGGAAACCGCAAATGCAGAAAAACCCCGGGATCTAGTCCAGATTGAACACCACAATGTATTAAGCCGCTACAGACACTAGCCTACTACAAACTAACTTCGGTCTGGACTGTAGTTGAACCCCAATCAATCTCACACTGATTCAAGGTACAGTTGCGCTCCTTACTTCTCTGATCCCAACAGGATACTAGCACTTGATTCCCTTAGCTGATCTCACCCACAACCAAGAGGTCCTACGACCTAAAGTCGAAGACTTTAATAAACAAATCTGTATCACACAGAAAAGTCTACAATGATAGATAAATTTGTCTCCCACCGATAAACCTAAGAGTTTTGTTCCGTCTTTTGATAAAATTGTAATACTCAAATTTTAGCAACGTATATATATCTAATTAGTTTTAGATACAAGGGAGGCCCTTAGTAAATCTTAGTATTTTATTTAGTATTATCCTAAGTGATTATGTAATTTAGGTCTTTGACCTCTTCCTTCCGCTCCCTGACCGCATGGGAAAGAGGAAGTATTAAAGATTTTAAACATAAGAAACATAGCCGCCGTAGTTTATATCAGATTGATAAATTTTTGGGTGGAGCGATTCATGAGTTAGTCTCCGGAGAAGGTAAGGGCTAGATTGATTATACTATTCGTCTGTGTGTATGATGAAATTTCAGTTTTAATAAGATTTTTCTTTGTTATTATTTGCTTTAGGGTAGGATCAGTGAAAGGAATATTTCTGCACAAGTGGAGAAAACTTGATTACTACCGGTTTGAGGCAAGTTTTCTAGATCTCTTAGTCAGGGGCGGATCTACATGCAGGCACACTTAGGCATGTGCCCGTGTTGAATTTCCAAAAAAATATCCATCCTACCAATATTTTGCTCTAAATTTTCTAGAAAAAAGGCAAAAAAATAACTTGTTTGTTATTCTAGTGAATCTGGTTACATTTTCAACCATTCGAAACTTTAAATTAAGTTTATTTTATGTCCTTATATAGATAACAAAATAATTAGTAATTAATGTCTATAATATCTTTTGCTACAAAAATTAAAACTTTCTTTAATTATGCGTCATCAACTTAAACCAATTCATTAGGCCTCTACCATAAAAAAAAAAAAAAAAAACTTAACCTAACCTAACTACAATGTTAAGTTGTGCAATATCATTTCTATTTTTTACAAAATTTCTTAAGAAAAGTTTGATTGAATGTATATTTCTTAAGCAAAGTTTGAATGTATATATGAACAGAGGAACGTTGAAGGTGAGACATCATCAACTCCAGGTAATTCAACGGGAATTAGTGAGACATTGGCAGCACAAATCAATTCGAGAAACAATTAAAATGAAGAATTACCACGGTCTCCTATCCCAAACACATTTCGTAAGTGGGAGATTTTTCTTTATATAAATCTATACAAGAAATTGATTAATAAGTTTTTCCAAGTTCAATATCTCAATTAATTTTGATTAGTAAATCCAAATCGCACGGACAAACTCGAAGTCATTATGAAGGAGTATTTTCTAGCATGAAAATTTTGAGGTCTCGATTATGCAACCGGACTGTTTTGTTATATTGAGAAAGATGTCTTTGATGCTATAAACAATTAAGTTATCATACAACGATTCAAAAGTACGAGAATTTGTAGGGGACAAATATGAAATATGTATTAACTCTAAAATTAAAAAATTCTAGAAAGTGCCTCTACCAACATAAGATTCTGGATCCGCCACTGTTCTTAGTCTTGGACATATGTAGAAGTTGTTATAGAATCAATCGTGAACTGTGTGGCTGATGCTTGAATCTGTTCATAACCTGAGTTATATATATATTTTTAGTGATTTTTTCCCTGTTTGTGATTTAGGTCTAACTATTTTGGTTGATGATCATTGGTTTTTGGTTGTTTTAGGGGGGTACATCTGTTCCGTGATTCATGACGTGGTGAGTATGGTAGAAGAATAAACAGTTACCCTAGATTTTTGGTCGTCTGGACTTTTTTTGTCCATGGATTAAGTGACTGCTAAATGGATAATTTTTGGTGATCGGTTTGGTTTCATTAATCATCTAGATATATTTAGCCTTTCTTCCACTACTGTTAGTTAATTAATCTATTAATAGGTCTCTAAATTAGTTAATAAGCATATAGTTTGTATAAGTGAGCGTTGGTTTATGTGTGGTTATATTAAGGTACGGAGTATGTTTGAATTGATAGTCCAAACAAGTGGGATATTATGACTCTCTAGCATCTTACTAGGATTAGCACTTGATCTAAGCATACAGGTGGAATGTGCTGAGGTTCAGGTGGACGATTTTTGAAAGAATTTGGTGTATGTGTCAGCTTACGATTTTTCCCTTAACACTTAATTAAGGGAAAGATGATTTCATAAAGTGATTGTTGTTGTCTAGCCAAGAGTGCAGGAAAGCTAGCTATCCGTATTTCGTATGCGTCACTGGTTTTGTTGGTTACTGTTTCTTTTAGAAATGTTCCCTGCAGACTTGTTGTCTCTATGAGAATTTGAATCAGGTGTTGACTGTGATGAGTAGCGTCTATACCTTGTTGACCAGGGGTGTTTGGTGTTAACAGTTCCCCCTATAGATGATACATCCTTTGAAACTAGGTCAGCATTTCGTATGCCTTGAGGCTTTATGTAGGCCGGTGCTCGTTTATCTCATTTCAGAAGAAAGAATAATTTGAGATAAGGGTGTAAATTCGGGCAGGCCGGGCCGCCCGACCCAAAAACTAAGACAGGCCGGGCAGGCCAGGCTTAATATTTGTGAGCCCGTAAACAAATTCAGGCCGGACAGGCCGGGTACAAGTAGATAATTTGCTACCCAAAGATCGCCCAAAGCCCGCTTTTTATACGGGCAGGCTAGATCGGGCCGGACATGCCACTATTTTGAATTTTTTTTTTTAAGTTTAAATTTTCAAATGAACGGTATTAAATACAATATCCTTTCCTTTCCAACATCACATATCGTAAGTGATAGTATTATTTTATATTTAAATTACACTGACAAATTTTTAATTTTAGCCTATAATAAATAATTAATTAGAGTACAATAAACTTTCTAATAAGAAAATATATTAACATTAATGTTTTGAAAAGGTTAATTATAAGTAAAAACAATTATATATTTTATTTTTCTTGACACAAAATTGACAATTATAAAACTGTAACTTTTAAGTCTTTTTAAGAGGATATTAAATGATTAATGGCACATAGAAGGCTTTCAGGCCGGGTATCAGGCCGGGCATCATAATTAATCGCAAAGCCCGAGACCGCCCAACAAATTAATCCAGGCCAGGCCGGGTAGCCCGCAACGGGCCATAACATGCTTTGGGCAATTTCAGGTACAGGCGGGCTTGGGCGGGTACGGGCAGGCTGAGTTTTTTCGGGTAATATTTACACCCCTAATTTGAGATTGGGAAATGTATTCCCAGGCACGATAGTATACACCGGTATACTTTTCGATCGACTTGTTGCGGATATGTTCTGGACTCAATATAGTGTTACTGCGGATTTGTCCCGATGTAACGCTACGGTAACTAGTAGATTTTTTATTTTTTTTATTTTTCTTGTGACGTGTTTGGCTTGCAATTTATTTATATAACTTTTTATATATTTTCGGGGCTCAGTGATCGAGTGAACTTGCTTGGAGTTTAACTCTTGTTGATTATATTTTTCAGGTGTTGTTAGGGATTCGTGAAGGAGTTTGATTGATTCCAGTATCGGTGGATATTCAGAAGATATCTAACTGAGGATGGACATCTTCACTTCTTCTTTTATTTTAAATTTCCCGTTTTGTAGTTGTGAGGCAGTGGGGATACTTACTTTGGGTAGACTTTATTTTTGTTAGTTCATATTTAAAAGTGGATTATATTATTGAAGTCTAGTATAGCGTTTCAAATCTTTAGACATCTTCATTATTTTTTTGTTAAGAAATAAAATTCCCTTCTGCATATACAATTGTAGCGGAACTGTGTTCCTAGTTTTCTGTGGTTATGTACCTTGTTGCAGAAAATTAACGGCATACTTTCTATTTAATCATCGGCCGGGGTTAAGTGGAAAGTAGGGATGTTACAAAAATCAAGGTGAACATGAACAAATTGATAACCCGGACTTATGTTCCCGAAGAACAACCTAGAATTATCAATCACCTCACAATAATCTAAATCGTGTGGTAGCGAAACTAGATATTGTGGAATCACAAACGATGAGACGAAGATGTTTGTGATTTCTTTTTAATGTTGCCCTATCGGAGATATAATCTCAAGTCAATTATTCAATTGAACTCGTACGATAGAAAATGGTAAGATCAGATCGCTCAACTGCAAGAGAAGTAGTTTCCCCTGGCTTCACAATCCCAATGTGTCTAATTTGATCTCAATATTGTATATTGTTGGCACTCGATTTTGTACTAATTTTGGTATTTTGTGTGTTTGTAGGTATTTTTGGGAAATAAATATTTTTGGGAAATTCGGCTCGAAAAGTCGATAAAGGCACCCTCGGAGCACATTTGCTAAACGGACCCCTGCTTTGGATAAGGGCAGCTTCTTTACTATTTGCACCCCAGGACAGCAACTGCTAACCGCACCCCATCATTGGTTAAGGGGAGACCATCTTTTTCTCAGTTTGAATTAATTGTTTTGGCGGGAAATTTTGGCAAGGGAAGAACAGAACTAGGGTTCGAGTTTTGGTGCTTTTCTAAGGAGACTCAATGGATGAAATTTCAGGGGAAGGCCTGTTTAAGCTTAACAGGCATGGTATGATCGATGCTTTGAGTTAAAATTGGCTGGAGCGTCCGTTGGAAGAAATCAGGGAAGTGCTATTTTTCTTGGAAAACCCGAGAAGTTTGTTTTGGATTTGGAAGTTATTAGAGAGATTCAATCGATAAAATCTGTTGTGTTGGGACTGTTTCATCTAAACAGAAGCGGTAAGTCCATCAAATTCGAAACAATATGGATGCAACGTGGGATTGAAGTGAAACAGAGGTTGAA
This sequence comes from Papaver somniferum, assembly GCF_003573695.1. Lineage (NCBI taxonomy): Eukaryota > Viridiplantae > Streptophyta > Magnoliopsida > Ranunculales > Papaveraceae > Papaver > Papaver somniferum. The sequence goes on along the minus strand of NC_039366.1, from coordinate 92,614,762 downwards.
TGATACTTTGGATTTTGTTGTCTGTGTTGGAGAGTTTGCGAGTGTTTTCAGCGTGTTGACTCATTCTTTCATGTGTTGGCAGCATGTTTGAAGCATTTAGTCACTGGATGACAGCGTCAGATGACTAGAAAGAGAAGAAAATATTCCCGAGGATATGTTCTTTACTGCCGAGTAATGGAAGAATATCGGGAGTAACTGAACGAGATTTCTTGGGGATGTTACCCATATAAAGGGTGCTGGTGTATCAGAGATGGGGATGGAGAGTTTGGGAGAGGAATAGAGCACCACAGAGTCGAAAAATCAAGCTGCAGAAACCTCTATTGCTGCTGCTACACGAAGAACACGAAGAACATTTGACCCACAGTCATTGTCGTTCATGCTACAGTGACAACGACACAGGAAGACAGACTTATTTGCTACAGAGTTTGCGACAGAGAGCCGTGGGTATTAGAGCAACAGTAACACATCCTCTGTGTCGTTCTTTGGATTGTAACAAATATAATTGTTACAAGCCCGGTTTTGAATTATTTCTCCCTTTTCATCATTTGTAAACACCCTTTGAGCAATAATAATGATTTTTGAGCGTGTTTCCAACAACATGATGAGCTAGACCCCATCACTGGGACAACGGAGGAAGCAACTTTTCATGATTATGGTAAATGAATTAATTCTTTTATTGACTTTTTGCATAGATTTAATTGCTTTATGATTTCTATTAATTATTTGTTATTTTGTTAGATGCCGCATGCTTAGTTCTAAATACTTTAGATGCGTCATGCTTTTAACTTACAAATAATATTTTACGAAATCTATTTTTGGCAAAGAACTAGAGTCACAACTTCTTTTGTTTGAGCTATATTGTCTAGAGTTAATGACTGAACCATAACAATATGAAAAGTAGTGGAATCCCGCGTCTCAACGTCTCTTCATCTTGTGACAAATTGTGTATATTTTTAGTGTTTTTCCTTTATTAATCCTAAAAACAATTTCAAAAAATCTGAGTGAACGAATCATCTTACTACAACATTATTGAAAAATACCATCACTTATATTCCCGAAGAACAACCTAGAATTATCAATCACCACACAATAATCTTAATCGACTAGATAAACAAGATATTGTGGAATCATAAACGATGAGACGAATGTGTTTGTGACTACTTTTCTATCTTGCCTATCGGAGAAATTAATCTCAAGCCAATCTTACGATTGTACTCAAATACGATAGAAAAAACAAGATCAAATCATGCAACTACAGAGAAAATAGTTGGGCCTGGCTTCACAATCCCAATGAAGTCTTCAAGTCGTTAACCTACAGGGTATTGATAGAAACCTAAGGTTAAAGGAGAATCGACTCTAGCTAATACAACTAGTATCACACAGGAGGTGTGGGGATTAGGTTTCCCAGTTGCTAGAGTTCTCCTTTATATAGTCTTTCAAATCAGGATTTCTAATCAATGTTAGCTTAGTACCAAAGCATTCAATATTCATCGTTATATTAAAACCTGATTAGATTCAAGATAATATCTTCAACCGTTAGATCGAACTTAACTTGTTACACACAAATGAAATGCATGTTTATCTAGGTTTGTGTAACCGTACCCAAACATGTACATTTAGTTGGTTCAACAGTAGTCAACCAAATGGTTAGTCATATGAGCACTTTCATATCAACCATATTCATCTTAACCATAACTAGTTCAAATGACTCAAGATAACTGGTTAGAAAGTTGTTCAATTGCTTAGATCTCATAGAAGTATATAAGACACAATCGAAACAAAAACGATTTGATTCACTCGAATCAATTGATGAACTTTATTGCCACGATTTGCAAGTATGCATTCGTTAGTTTATATAAGTTTAAGTTCACGAATAATCGTTTTTAGAAACTAACCCACTTAAGTATGCATACTGGTATACGGACTTAAGTACCCGGAATAAGTTTGTTTTCAGTTCACAAACTCCAACAGAAAATTCACGGGATGTGAACTTCCGACAGTGCTCGTACAGGTACGCGGACTTCAGTTCCGGTTTTCCTGAGCAGCAAAGTACGCATACTTTGGTTCAAGGAATAAGGACTTACACACGTATGAATTATCACACAATGTTTATATCCTTTCAAGGTTATATTCTAATCTCTCATTTCAATCATTGAAACATTCTTAGAGGACGTTATATAGTTGTTGTCCACAAGTTATTTTTCGTCAAAGCGATTTTCAAATAATTGAAACTAATATGACTTTCGTCACTAGTAAAGATGAACTTGGCAAAAGTGAAATCTTACCAACACATATTTCGAGAAATATATAAGCGAGATAAACTCGGCTCGAAATAGCAAATGTGTATAATCATAGTCTATATAGCAATACGACTTTTGTCTCAAGATAGGAGATAGAGTAGATAGACTTTTGAGTGATAGATAAGTTCAAGTCTCCACATACCTTTTAGTCTATGAAGTTCTACCAGTTCCTTGAGTAGTTATTTGTCTTTGTATGATGATTGCCATGGAGTTTAGAGCTCAACTACACTTTCTATCCTAGTCCGAGACTTAGCTAATAGTAGACTAGAAATCAAGACTTATAGTTTTGATCACTAATATTGACAAACATGCTTGAGATAGCAACACATGCGAGTTCGACAGAGCAGTGCTCTAACAATCTCCCACTTTGTTAATTTTAGTGACAAAACTATTAATACATATGGAATACAAAATAAATAAATAAACTTTTGTAGCTTCTCTTCCACATGCATGATCTCCTTGGTTCTTCAACATTACTCGAAATCTTCGTCACTTCCAAGTACTCCAATGATTCCAAAGGTTGTAAGTTTAGCATCATCGTTGTTGAAAATCCGTAGCTATAACAATGAGAAAACAAGAATTCTCAATCATTGTTACACAGTGTCATAGTATTATTACACAGCATCAAAGTTCAATTGTATCACAACTTCGACAACAATACTATGGTGATATGTATCACTCCCCCTTAGTCAATACTCCATCACATGGAAACCACTCCCGCTTACATAATGATCTGAAAACCGTATGTATTTGTAGTGTGAACTACACATTAATTCTCCCCCTTTTTGTCAATAAAATTGGCAAAGGTACGAAAACTAGTGGGATCCTAATGAAATTTCCATAGAGACATTTCATGACCAAAAGAAAGCACATATGAACTTTTTAGATGCCAAAGATACAAGATAACCCCTATAATATTCCACAGCCGCAATTAAGCACAACTTCAATTAAGAACTCTCCCTCGTTAAATGTCATTCCCGAAGGAACAACAAGAGCGACCTTACTTTCACAAGAAAAGAAGGATTTCTTTGGATTATTACACTAAGAAACCTGACAGAAAATCAACCTACTGAAACAAATGCAGAATTGAACTAAACACTTACTGGAGTTCCAAACTCAATTGCCTAAAAGATCGAGATAAGTACAGGGGCAAGAGTTTTAGGAATAGATAATGAACCAAAACAACACCAATAGACTGCCTTAAGTGTTGAAAAGTAGCAGTGTCTAATGGTTTGGTAAGAATATCAGTAGTTGTAAGATATAAAAGGCTACCAATAATAGATCGATACATTTTTTGATCCACATTTACTCCTTTCTCATCTCTGTATAGTTTACCAGTGGTGGGCATAGGTGTCAGTTTTGGAGTTGACTTATCCAGACCGAACCTTGAGACAACATCCTTTGCATATTTTTCTTGAGATAAGTAAATTTCATCCTTATGTTGCTGAATTTGTAATCCTAAGAAGAACTTTAATTCACCAACATTGCTCATTTCAAATTCTTTGCCAGGAGAGACTTGGAAATCTTTCGCAAGTTTCTCAGAAGTTGGACCATAGATGATATCATCTACATAGACTTGAGCAATGACAACATCTTTCCCACTCCATTTGGTAAACAAGGTTTTATCAGCTCCGCCTCTCGAAAAACCTTTCCTAAGAAGAGAAGTAGTAAGTTTTTCGAACCAGTCTCTAGGTGCTTGTTTTAACCCATATAATGCCTTTTTAAGCTTAAGAACATGATATGGGAAATCAGGGTTTTCAAAACCCTTAGGTTGAGCGACATAGACTTCTTCATTTAAATTTCCGTTTAGGAACGCGGATTTTATGTCCATTTGAAACAGCTTAACCTTAAGAAAACAAGCATGAGCTAATAACAACCGAATGGACTCAAGGCGTGCCACATGAGCAAAGGTTTCGTCAAAGTCGATACCTTCAATATGTGAATATCCTTGAGCAACAAGTCTGGCTTTATTTCTGACAATTGTGCCAAATTCATCAGACTTATTCTTGAATATCCATTCAGTACCAACAATATTGATATTGGAGCGACAAGGTACTAGTTCCCATACGTCTTGTCTTTGAAATTAATTTAACTCTTCATGCATTGCATTCACCCAAAAGGGATCGCTAAGAGCTTCATCAATATTTCTCGGTTCTACTTGTGAATGATAACAACCAAAATTGTAAATAATTTGAAGTTGTCCTCTTGTTTTAGCAGTAAAATCTCTACCTCCAATAATACTTTTGGTATCATGATTTCTTTGAATCCAGAGGTGTCGAGGAGGGACACGCTCTTGTTCAACATGAATAGCCTGATCAGTGCTCTTCTCCTCGTCACTAGAAATATAAGGATCAGTAACAGTTGGAATGACTTCAACTGATTCTAGGATTTCTTTGACTTTCTCAATTGTCTCAGTTGGAGGCAATTCAACAGGAGGATTATCATGATGAAAATTACTAATATCATCGATAATAACATTAGCGGACTTCATCATAACTTGGGTTCTGAGATTAAACACTCGAAAATCACAACTATCAAAGGAATAGCAAAGGAAGATACCTTTATCACTTTTAGTATCAAATTTCCCTCTCTGTACTCGATCTTTTATCATGTAGCACTTACTTCCGAACACTCTGAGATAGTGCAAGTTGGGTTTCCTACCGTACCAAAACTCATAAGGAGTGTTTAGGGTTTTAGACCGTAGGTAGACACGGTTGATCAAATAACATGTTGTAAAGACAACTTCTCCCCAAACCCTTAACGGTAAGTTTTTGTTATGGAGCATTACCCTGGCCATTTCCTGAATGTTTCTGTTTTTTCTTTTTGCAATTCCATTGAATTGAGGAGTAATGGGTGGTGAATATTGTTGAATAATCCCTGGTTCGTAACAAAATTAAAATATCTTAGTGTCCTTGAATTCAGTTCCACGGTCGCTTCTAATTTTCTTTAGTTTGCGACCTTGTTCATTCTGGATTCTTTTAACAATAATCTTGAATTCATCAAGGGTTTTATTCTTATGAGATAGAAATGCAACCCACGTGAATATGGTGTAATCAAATACCATAACTAAAGCATACTTCTTACCAGCAACCGTGGGTTGTTGAATAGGTTCGAAGAGGTCCATATGAATTAAATCAAGTGGAGCTTTAGTGAGAATATCTCGAGATGATTTATGGTGAACTTTCATTTGTTTACACTTTTGACAGTCACCACATACACCATCAATCTTTGCGTTGATTTTGGGAACACCTCTAACAAGTTCTTTGTTAATGATCTTAGTTAGAAGACGATAATTGATGTGACCAAAACGCTCATGACAAAGATGTGTAGATTCCACCTAGTCAAATTGCAACAATTACTGAACTGAGTATCCAGAAGATAACAGTTGTTTTTACCACGAGTTCCCTGAAAAATTACTTTCCCAGTTTTGTCTACAATGTCACATCTATTCTCATTGAAGATAACTCTATGGCCTTTGTCACAGATTTGACTAATAGAAAGAAGATTTGCAGTCATACCTTTTACGTATACTACATCATGGATTTCAGGAACGCCGAGAAGTTTGATCGTCCCCTTCTTGCTTATGTAGCAGCAACTCCCATCTCCAAATGTCACCGGACCTCCTTCATAGTCATTTGAAGAAACAAACCACGTGAGATCACCTGTCATATGTCGGCTACATCCACTATCAAGAAACCATTGAAAGGGCGATGTTGATTTTAAAGCAAAAGCTCTCATACTAACACTATGTAGATGGTGGATTTTCGACAAAGTCTAAAATCATAAACTCATAATTATACGAAGCTCTGATTCAGCAATTAGACGTGAGTATCGAGACACGGGTCTCTCATCGAATTCTCAACGGAGAGTACTTTCTCTCAGAGTACATGTAGATATGTAGTCTCACGACTGGACAACGACATATCTCATGAATACTGAATACTTTCAGTGATTATTTCTATATAGTATCACGAGATGGACGGCTCCTAGACAGCTTGCTCTGCTAGTATAGAGCGATAACGTCTTCAGGAACAAACAACAAGTTTACCCTAACTATATAAAGGATATGACTTACCGACAAGCTCATATCGGGATAATTAATGCTCCTAGACAGCTTTCTCTGCTAGTATAAAGCCGCAAAGTTAATTATTCCTAATTAAGATGAATTCTGCCGTGACATTCATTACTGAATTCCCAGAATAATCTATTATTGCTCCTATTCCATGGTCGAATCCACGACTGGTCCCATGGAATGGCAATAAACAATTGTTCTGATTCTATGATCGAATCCACAGCTTGATCTCATAGAATAGCAATAACTATATTATCTCATTATTTCATGATCGAATCCACAACTGGTCTCATAAATGGTAATAGATAAATCTTAATTACTCTGATTCTATGGTCGAATCTACGATCCCATGGAATGGTAATGCTCACTTTATTATTTTGAATTCATAGTTGAATCCTCATATGATCTTACGAATTAATAATAAACATCTTATTGCTTAGTTTTGTGAATTATTCTCCACCGAATTCCACAATTATTAATAAATAATCAACAACCGGGCGTCTGAGCTACCTCTAAGTAAGCCCCGATTCAAATGGTGAAGGTGTATTCAACGACGATACACTAACAGTCACCGCACGAACGAGTATTTCAAAAATACAACGAAACGATGAACCTATACAAAATAGAGAAGAAAATAATAAATAATTAAAAATATTGACCAGGGTGCTGCGAGCACGGACACACGACCGACCGTGTCGTGGTCAATCCCACGCCAGTTTTATATTTTTAATGCATTTTTATTATTTTCCATGATTTGATGAAAATTCTCTCATTTTATCAAATCTCCTTCGTCTCGAGGAAACTCCTCGGTTTCATGGTACTTCCATAAATCCATAAAAAAATAATATAAAATTAAGGAAAGGAGTGTGGGGAATGAGTCGCATGACCATTGGCCAACAGGCCATGCCTTGGTCCCAACCGGCCCCACACCCCACGGTTCCTTATTATTTTATTATTATTATTATTATTATTTCTCTAATTTCATGAAAAACTCCTTGATTTCATGGTATTTTTGCACAAATCATCATATAATAATAAATAAAATAAAATTATGAAAAACTTGTGGGACCGGGCCACTAGCCGGCAGGCCATGCCCTAGCCGGTCCCACACGCCCTTTGCTTTATTATTTTATTATTATTTATCCTATTTTTCCTTGAATTCATCAAATTCCTTGATTTTATGGTATTTCTCTCAAATTAGGAAAAATTTCCTCAAATCATCAAAAATACCTAAAAATATTAAAAAAAATATGAAAAACTCGTGGGACCGGTCCATAGCCGGCCGGCCATGTGATTTTCATGAAGCGATCGTCGGGCGGTCATGTGACAACCCAAGGCCGGTTTCATGACCCCATGGTCGGTCCCTCGCCTCGTCGTAATTAATTAGGTTTCTCACCTAAGGCTCAGACGAGTATTTTGAATAAATGATTAAGCCAGCGTTTAATCATTCTTCCACCAACAAATCGTCAACTCTTCAGGAGTTCTTTGTATTTGCTCACGTGATCATATGGACACTACATGGTTGATCCACGGTCCCATGTAGTCGCTCCCTCCTTCATCCCATGGTTAAACTTCTGACAAACCATGGATTGATCATCAATTGATCAAATTAGGGTTTCTGAATCCAAGGATCATCATTCCAGATTCCAACCTTAATAATTTTACGACGACCTCATGGTCATTAATTTTATTAATTATGCTCGGTTCAACGACTAGTATTCTAATTAATATTTTTGGTACCAATAATCCATCAGATGAGCAACACATGCTCAGACGATCAAATATTCAACAATTCATCACATGAGAAACACTTGCTCAGATGATAAATATTTTCTCAAACCAAGGAATATTGGTTCAACAATAAGTATCCAACGATCCATCGAATGAGCAATACTTGCTCACTTCATCGTAAGAACTATACCTCTGTCTCATGACATGTTCAATTCATGAGTTTCAGAACATCATGTTCAACTCAGCAACTACATGGACTCATCGTCCCATCAAACCACGAAGTCATCAATTGACTAACATACCACGAGACGTCAATCGTGTCCCTTGGGGGGATATCACTTAGGATTTTGGTCTGGCGGTCTACGGCACGTGTGTTCAAACACACGATGGAATGTGAGCAAGTCGTGCAATCAGTTGAAGGAATTCACGAGGTATTGGGTGGAAAATCGACCAAGTATCCACACGTTGAGCAACTGGTTTCAAACACGATCTCCACTTCCCCACTCCTTGATTCCGTCAACTGTCACACTTCATGGAATCATGGTGTCTAAAATTTCTGCAATATAAATAAGTCTCTGAATCATGATTGAATCATCGGCATCAACAGTATCATCAATCTCACGTCTCATCGACAACATGCGATCATCAACTCATCAATTGAGCAACTACTCTCAATTGAGCAATTTCAATCATTCAGAGCTTATCATATTCAGAATTCACACACCCACAATCTTTGATTACCATTGATTCCACACATTTCTCAGCTTCCCTCCTACGGATCAACCCATCCTCTCTTGTGACCGAATTTACTCTGGAACGGTCATTGTCTTGATTTAGGCCGGAGTACTATAGATTGATCTCTCGAATCTAAAGCACCCCCTTTGCAGCGGTGCATCTGTGTGAGGTTTAACATTTCGCTCGGTTCAAGGATTCTCCTCCGTACGGTCGTCTCCTCAATTCCTTAGAAACCAGCAAAGAAAATTTCCCCATCTACAGATTGGCGACCATAGTGGGAGATCATTCTCTCGGTTGCAATCTCACAAGATGGTTGGTCTTAGGACTAATTCAACTAATTCAGATCAGAATATTTCAAACGGCAACATTCCTCATGTTACACCTGGCGACATGGAAGGCAGAGGGATCCCGACTTTCGCAGAGTTGGCTCAAATCCTAGAGGTACATACCAGGAACATGGACCTGATGAAGGAGACGATAAACCATATCCTCGACTTTGTCATCAGATTAACATCCGAGTTAGGCGGTATCTCCGCTCCAGAATCCTCAACACCGGGGACTGAGACGTCATCTGACCCTCAAATCAACAGCTTCACCACATACGAGAAGCCGGTGGAACAAGAGGTCACACATTTGATTGAAAATCTATGTGAACTCCTGCACTTCTCCAGGGATCAGCGCACAGACACATTTTCAGCACTCAACCAGATATCATCCAGCGTGCAAATAACGCCACCAACACCCTCAGTTAAAGAAGTCTCTCTAGTGCCTGGGCATTCGATCGACAACATCTCTTTTGAAGAAGAAGATCGCATGACGGATGAAGGACACAACCGAGCATTGTATGTCACTGGTTTCAGCAAAGGAACCAAATTTAGAAGAGCTCTCGTCGACACCGGTGCTTCCACCAACATTGTCACTATGAAGACTCTCAGGATGGCCAGATTCCCACAAGGTAAAATCGTTCGATATCCCATCCTAATGACAGAATTTTAAGGAAGTCAAAGCCATACATATGGATATGCATACATAGATTTGAGGGTAGGGCCGATTCGATCGAAAGCAAAGTTTCATGTGATCGAGCAAGAGCCTGACTACCACATAATACTGGGACGCCCATGGCTCCACGATAATAAGGTGGTTCCTTCAACATACCATAAATGCATGAAGGCTCTGCTCGACAACAAGACCGTTCGCATTGCGGCTTCATCATCTCCTTATGCTCCCGTCTATGATACTGAGTTCCTTGAATCTCAAAAAGGCGTCCCGGAACCTCCAAGCAGGATTCGCAGTACTCCACTTCCAAGCTGAAAGACTATCGAAAAGGCTGATAACAACGATCCGTCATCCTCAGCTGCTAAAATGATCAAGTCACCTACCACACCGACTAAACGCCATAATGATCAAGTCTCAACTCCAGGGTCAAACTTCACGACCGATCGAGATGTAGAAGGGAGAGTCATTTATCACCGACGGAAAGATTATCAATTAATCGGGGAGAACGATGAAAAGTCTCCCCACCACGAAGAATCATGTCAGAGTGAGCTATTACTTGAAGACGAAGTCCAGGATGCCCCACGACAACTACAAGACGGCACTGACTCTACCACTGACGATCTTGAAACAATCAACATTGGGACTGAAGACGATCCAAGGCCAATCCTGATCAGCTCAGCATTATCACCAGAGGAGCGGACCGAGCTGATAAAATTGTTGAAAGAATATCAAGATGTCTTCGCCTGGACGTACGAAGAAATGTCGGGTCTGGATGACAAACTCGTCACCCATCACCTGCACATCGTCCCTGGTTCCAAAGCTGTCAAACAACCGCCCAAACAATTTAGACACGAAGTCGAGGAGAAAATTAAGGTCGAAATCCAGAAACTGTTAGCAGCAGGGTTCATCAAGCCTATTCTTCATCCAACGTGGCTAGCAAATGTGGTACCTGTTAAGAAGAAAAATGGTCAAATCAGATGTTGTGTCGACTTCAGGAACTTGAATAAATGTTATCCAAAGGATGATTTTCCTCTACCCAACATTGACATGCTCGTCGATGCAACCAGTGGCCACGGTATGTTCTCATTCATGGATGGCTATAGTGGGTACAACCAGATCAAGATGTATGAACATGACGCCAACAAGACTGCGTTCCGTACTCCCATTAGGAATTTTCACTACACTATGATGCCCTTTGGATTAAAGAATGCTGGTGCCACCTATCAACGAGCCATGACTGCCATATTCCACGACATGATGCACAAGCAAGTAGAAGACTATGTTGATGATGTGGTGGTAAAATCGAAGACTTGAGCATCTCATCTCGAAGTTCTAAGACAGGTGTTTGAAAGATGCAGAGAATACAAATTAAAAATGAATCCTTTAAAGTGCGCATTTGGAGTTTCTTCCGGAAAATTCTTAGGATTCCTGGTCACGGCTGAAGGGATCAAAGTCGTCCCGGACAAGGCAAAAGCTATTACCACCATGCCTCCTCCATGAACCGTAAAGGAACTACAGAGCTTTATGGGCAAGGTAAATTATATTCGACGCTTTATTGGTGGATTAGCTCAACTTATTGCTTCGTTCACACCTCTGCTGAAAAAAGGAGCAAGCTTCACCTGGACAGCTGTTCAACAAGCAGCTTTCCATAAAATACAACAAATATTATTGTCACCGGCCGTCATGAGGTCTCCAGTACAGGGACGACCTCTGATTCTTTACACAGCCTCCAGTGACGTCGCCATCGGCGCACTTCTCGCTCAGGAAGACGACGAAGGCGTCGAACGACCGATTTACTACTTCAGCCGCACAATGAGAGACGCTCAACTCCGATATCCAAAGGTCGAAAGGGCATGCCTGGCATTGGCACATGCAATCCAGAAGTTCAGACATTACTTACTATATAACAGGGTCGTACTCATCTCCAAAGCTGATCCCATAAAGTTCTTGCTATCAAAGCCAGCCTTGATAGGGAGACCAGCGAAGTGGCTACTCCTTATGTCGTAATTTGACATAGCTTGCACGCCACCTAAAGCCATCAAAGGTCAAGCGGTCGCGGACTTGCTCGCTGATTTTCCAGGGGAAGACACAACAACACTACATGAAGAAGTGCCCGACGAATTCCCAGACATCTTGGTCATCAAGGAAGAAACATGGCTTCTATACTTTGATGGATCTGCCACCCCTAGTAGTGACATCGGAGGAGCGGGCGTAGTGCTGGTCTCTCCATCTGGTAAAGTTTTCTCACATTCATTCAAGTTGGATTTCCACTGCACCAACAACTCAGCGGAATACGAAGCCTTCCTATTAGGATTATCTTTGGCCAAGCAAGCAGGAGCAACATACCTCGAGATAAGGGGAGATTCAAAATTATTGGTCAACCAGATGAATGGAACATATTATCTCAAAGAAATCACACTTTCTCCATTCAGAACCGAAGCTCAGCGACTGTTGACCTATTTTGCTGACGCAACGATCGTCCATACTGGACGGACTAACAATAGGCATGTTGATTGCCTAGCAACCCTCGCCTCCAAGCTGAAATTCAAAGGAGCACAGAAAACGATCACTGTACAGAGGCGTACAGTATCTTCGACTTGGCTCACTCAGATCGAAGACATTCCAGCGAACGATTGGCGAGCACCCATCATTCATGAATTGAGCAGCTCTATTTCAGAAGGCCAAGTCAGCCTCAAGGAATTGAAGAACTACTTCTTGCTTCATGGAGGGCTATACTACCGAAACCCTGATGGATCTCTATCATGATATCTTGGGAGCGACGAAGCGGAAGAACAGCTCAAGCGCATACATAGGGAAGTCTGTGGGCAAACGTTAGTGGTAACACTTTACATAAAGCTTCAAAGAATGGGGTACTACTGGCCATCCATGGAGACTCAGTCAAGAGCTTTACAAGGATCTTGTACCGATTGCCAAACACCTCCTTATCACTTGGAGGTTTTGACGGTCCACCACACTGGGGACTGGAGGGAGCCTTACATCAAATACCTCCGGGACAACGAACTACCACTGGAAAAGAAGCAAGCAGTCAAACTCATTCAGAAAGCTAAGAGATTCGTCTATCTCGATGGGATCTTATACCGCAAAAGCTTTGGTGGAAATTTACTGAGGTGCTTAGCCGAACATGAAATCCCTACAATCCTGAAGGAAGTACATGATGGAGAACATCAAGGAAAGAGGAAACTATTTCTTCAAATTCATGAGAAGTATTATCGTCCGGCCATGGAAGATGATGCAGCCGCACACGTTCAGAGGTGTCACCAATGCCAAACCCATGGTAATCTCATCCACACTCCTTGTCTCCCGTTGAATTCTGTGAATAGTCCGTGGCCTTTCTACAGCTGGGGACTAGATATCATGGGGAAGATCAATCCAGCATCTTCAAAACAACATGAATACATCATCACTGCGACAGAGTACTTCACCAAGTGGGTCGAAGCTATTCCTCTTCGAAGCACCACTGGAGTTACGATTGCCGCCTTCATCAAAGAGCACATAATATGCAGATTCGGAGTTCCTAAGCATATCATCACAGATAACGGAACTCCTTTTGCCAATCAAGATGTTGAGAAGCTGCTTAATAAATATGGGATCAAACAAATCTTCTTCACGCCTTACTATCCACAAGGAAATGGTCAAGCAGAAAGTACCAACAAAACTTTGATCAGGATTATCAGTCGGACGATTCATGACAATCCTCGATCATGGCATGAGCAATTACCCATGGATATATGGGCTTACAGAACTGCACCAAGGAGCTCAATCAGTACTTTTCCATATTCCCTTGTCTATGGAGCCGACGCTATACTTCCAGGAGAAATCAAAGTTCCCTCAGCCAGGATTGCAACATCCAGTGGTGTACAATGGGATGAGGCTGAAATCTCCAGATCAAGAATCGATGATCTAGATATGCTTGAATCAAGGAGAACCAAGGTTGAAAAATATGTGTAAGCTTACAAACAGAGGATCTCCAGAGCCTACAACAAAATGGTAAGACCTCGAACATTTCAAGTAGGAGATTTGGTATTAAAGACGGCAAAGCACATTAAACAAGACATGTCTGCTCCTAAGTTCTCTCCTAAATGGGAAGGGTCGTATGTTGTTATCAAAGCAGTGTCTAGCGGATACTACAAAATTTTAGCAATCAACGGAGGAAAAGAAGGAAACATCATCAATAGCAAATGTCTCAAAGTTTATTATGCCTGATCCATGAAATACACTACCTCTTCATCATTTCAAGCGTTTTCAAAATGTAATTTCATTCCTCCAAAGAGCATGCGAATGCTCCTTTGTTCATTAAACATTCCATAAATGAGCAAAATTCGTTCACACCATGATCAATTGTTTCACCTAACTAGAAATTCAGATTTATTCAAAAAAACAACAACCACAAATGCTCACTCAGAGCAAACCATCCAGCAACGGATAGTCCCTGTAAGAAGCCTCGTCAAGCTTCTTCTGAAAAATCTTGGTCTTTTCCTTCAAGTCTTCCACCGCTTTCTCAACCCTTGCTGACTCCAGAGCCAGTATCCTCTCCTCATCCAGTAAAGCTGCATTCATGGAAATTGCATCAGCAGCCTCTGCCGCCTTATGAACCTTGATTATCTCAAGACGACGACGGAGCCAGCTTACATTGAATCGCAATATCTCACAATTCGAGATCATTTCATCCCATTGGTGCAGTTCATGGTTTTTGACGTCTCGCAAGTGCATCTGATTCATTTCCTCGATGATCGGCAATAGCCCCGCTACCGTAGTTAAAAGGGTTGGAAGGAAACCTTTCCACACTTCTGTGGTAGAAATGTGACCATACTTCTTCCAGATCTTGGTGTACAGAGACGCATAACATTTGGGAATCACGAATCCGCCGACCATTTTATTGTCTGGGAAGGTATTAATCAATGGGGCTTCGAATAAAAGTCTAGCGGTTGGGTATTCACGAGCATGGACACTGTCTCCAGTATCCACGGATCCTGCAGAATCTTCACATGCCTGGTTACTGCTTTCCTTAACCTCAACCTCAACCACGGTCACGAACTTTCCACTCTTTCTTCGTCTAGCATCGACGACGAAACGGACATCCGCCTACGATGAAACGAAGGAGTGTTAATCCCGGGACTCAGTACAATCTCAAGAGTCATAGGTTTACTTACAGACGATCCAGCTTCAGTACGAGCCAATCCATATCGGGCAGGAGCTCTAACAGTCCGCTTAGGCCTTGCATTATGAGGAGTATCATTCTTCTTACAGTCCTACGACAAATCATTCTCTTGTGATCAACAATCTCGATTGAACAGAGACAAGAAAGGAGAAAAAGAAGAAGTGTACAACTTACTGAGATAGACGTTGTTATTTCACGCTTCGACTGAAGATCATCTTGAGAAGAAATGTTATTGCTCGACATGACGACAAGAGGGTAGGATCAAAACTTCTCTGCACGATGAAACTGACTCAGGAATGGAAGAAATATTTGCGTGGATCATAGATTTGGAGTCTTGAAGATATATATATCAGGCGATAGTCATATAGTTAACTCAGTTACGAGTTTCACTGAAACCCTAGGCTTCAAAGATCGATACCGAAGACGCGGAGGAAAATAACGCACTGGGGACTGAACATCACGGGTCAAAGGATAGGCCACGCGGCCTTGTACACGTCATGAATTCTCAGCCGTGTGTTATGTTACTTCTCATGAAAATCAACAAGTCATGATGAATTTGGATATATGAACATTGGTCCATGTCATGGATTAGAAGAAATCGACGTTAACAAAATGTTCATCACTCAGAAGAAAAGTCTAATTGAAGTAAACTCTTTTAAACAGTCAAAAGAAAGATATCTACTATGAAGACTAAAAAGGGAATGCTCTAACGTCTAAAGAAGATGAAAGTAAAACTACTCGTCAGACTTATCTGAATTGTCAGCTTCATCGTCATTGTCCTTCTCGGAATCATCTTCTTCAGAGTCACTTTCAGGATCATTGGTGAAGTCCGGTGGACGGAAGATAACATCATCATCTGAATCCGAGTTATCTTCTGCTGCAGCTTCAGCTTCAATTTTCTTCATCATCCTCTGATGCTCTCTTTCATATCGATCAGGCTTAATGTAACGCTCTGATGGTTCCCATGTGATCTCTCCTTCAGAAGCATCAACATCAGAATCATAAGGCACCCCATCCAAGAATTTACGCTTCTCCTCAACCCTTTGTCTCTTACGCCGGGTGCGATCTTTTTCACGTTGACGGGCATCCTCCTTTTTGTCTTCAGCTATTTTCTTTTCGAGTTCAGCAAAAGAGACTCTTCGCTCACCCAAGGTAACATTAGGCTTCGCCCCTTCCTGGGTAACCCTAGCCTTTGATTTCACTACAGGAGCGTCGGTTACCTCATCAGAAGAGCCAGAGGAAGAAGAGGAATACCAGTAATCGTAATTGCTGTTATTGTTGGTCGATATTTTCTGGAACCGGAAGATCAAAGATTACTACTATGTAAACAAACCAACATCAGAAAAAATGGTAACTCTTAACTCTTACCTTTTATACTTCCACTAACAATAGTGATAGTAATGCTAGAGTTAACACCTCAAAATCGTTCGTTTCTTCGAAAACTGCAAAAAACGAACGAAACTTTATTTAGTTTCCGAAACTGATTTTTCATGAAATCATGGACACAATTTTCATAATGTGAACATTCACACAACTGACCTATGAAGTTCATAACAATACAATATTCTATCATAAATATATTGTCTATCTTTGAAGAATCCTCAAAACCCACGTTTTGATTTTTCGAAAAAACAACAATTAATGCAACTTGCATACATGAATTCTCAAGGATTTTATCTAACGAAACCAAACTCATGCAAATAAAATATATCATCATATTTTGCACAATATATGTCGCGGCTGCATATATATATATATATATAAACTATTTTTCCTTCGTATCGTCATTATTTGTCTTTAAAACGAAGGTTTATTTCAAAAAAATATTGTGAAAGCTCACATCTCATACATATGATAAAGTTTTGTATTTACATGAAAGCTCATAAGCAAAATTTTATCACTGGACACAAGTTCATCATACATATTTTCCTTCGTGTCATCGTTATTTGTCTTTAAAACGAAGGATTATTCCGATTTCATAAAAATTCACTTCTTTTATGATAAAACGTTAGTACACATGAAAACTCATAAACTAAGTTTTATCACTGGACCTAGGTTCATATATAAAAAAAAATCTCTCCTAAATCAGGGATTATAGTTAGCTTTCAAAACTAACGATTGAACGAACATACGTTTTCAAAAAAACGAGGGTTTTTTCATAAGACTCACACTAATATACACACATGTATATAACTTAATCATGATCAAAGCATGAACAACTCATGAAGATCATAAACATCAGCAAAAAAAAAACTACCTAACGTGCGGCGGCCGGACGACGGTCGGACGGCGCCGGCGATCGGTGGCGGCTCCGGCGGAAAAACCCTTCTTCCCTGGCATGAAGGTGATGAAATTGCTGGTCGTGTGCGAGGAAAATAATAAAAAAAAAGGATTAATCCTTTTTATATCAATTTTATTTCCAAAACCTAATTTTCTAAGGATTTCCTTATTGGGCCCGATCCGCGAATCCTAACCGACCACGGACTCGTCGTCCAAACCCGCGGTTCAACACCAATTTATGCTCATTAAACGACGCTCCAATCATGACATTGAAGCCTTCATCAAGTAATGGTTTGCTCATGCTCTCGAAATCCTGTAACGTCTCAACTTACGACTAAGTTCAATTATTGGTATTATTATTTATGGCCGGAAAATCACCATTTAATGCTGACTGAGGAACACAGCTTTCCTCAGAAAGCAGGGGACTTAATGTAGATGGTGGATTTTCGACAAAGGCTGAAATCGTAAACTCATAATTATACGAAGCTCTGATTCAGCAATCAGACGTGAGTATCGTGACACAGGTATCTCATCGAATTATCAACGGAGAGTACTTTCTCTCAGAGTACATGTAGATATGTAGTCTCACGACTGGACACCGCCATATCTCATGAATACTGAATACTTTCAGTGATTATTTCTATATAGTATCACGAGATGGACGGCTCCTAGACAGCTTGCTCTGCTAGTATAGAGCGATAAAATCTTCAGGAACAAACAACAAGTTTACCCTATCTATATACATGATACGACTTATCGACAAGCTCATATCGGGATAATTAATGCTCCTAGACAGCTTTCTCTGCTAGTATAAAGCCGCAAAGTTAATTATTCCTAATTAAGATTAATTCTGCCGTGACATTCACTGCTGAATTCCCAGAATAATCTATTATTGCTCCTATTCCATGGTCGAATCCACGACTGGTCCCATGGAATGGCAATAAACAATTGTTCTGATTCTATGATCGAATCCACAGCTTGATCTCATAGAATAGCAATAACTATATTATCTCATTATTTCATGATCGAATCCACAACTGGTCTCATAAATGGTAATAGATAAATCTTAATTATTCTGATTCTATGGTCGAATCTACGATCCCATGGAATGGTAATGCTCACTTTATTATTTTGAATTCGTAGTTGAATCCTCATATGATCTTACGAATTAATAATAAACATCTTATTGCTTAGTTTTGTGAATTATTCTCCACCGAATTCCACAATTATTAATAAATAATCAACAACCGGGCGTCTGAGCTACCTCTAAGTAAGCTCCGATTCAAATGGTGAAGGTGTATTCAACGACGATACACTAACAGTCACCGCACGAACGAGTATTTCAAAAATACAACGAAACGATGAACCTATACAAAATAGAGAAGAAAATAATAAATAATTAAAAATATTGACCAGGGTGCTGCGAGCACGGACACACGACCGACCGTGTCGTGGTCAATCCCATGCCAGTTTTATATTTTTAATGCATTTTTATTATTTTCCATGATTTGATGAAAATTCTCTCATTTTATCAAATCTCCTTCGTCTCGAGGAAACTCCTCGGTTTCATGGTACTTCCATAAATCCATAAAAAAATAATATAAAATTAAGGAAAGGAGTGTGGGGAATGAGTCGCATGACCATTGGCCAACAAGCCATGCCTTGGTCCCAACCGGCCCCACACCCCACGGTTCCTTATTATTTTATTATTATTATTATTATTATTTCTCTAATTTCATGAAAAAACTCCTTGATTCATGGTATTTTTGCACAAATCATCATATAATAATAAATAAAATAAAATTATGAAAAACTTGTGGGACCGGGCCACTAGCCGGCGGGCCATGCCCTAGCCGATCCCACATGCCCTTTGTTTTATTATTTTATTATTATTTATCCTATTTTTCCTTGAATTCATCAAAT
Organism: Papaver somniferum; assembly: GCF_003573695.1. Classification (NCBI taxonomy): domain Eukaryota; kingdom Viridiplantae; phylum Streptophyta; class Magnoliopsida; order Ranunculales; family Papaveraceae; genus Papaver; species Papaver somniferum. The sequence goes on along the minus strand of NC_039366.1, from coordinate 92,595,546 downwards.
TCCTTGATTTTATGGTATTTCTCTCAAATTAGGAAAAATTCACTCAAATCATCAAAAATACCTAAAAATATTTAAAAAATTATGAAAAACTCGTGGGACCGGTCCATAACCGGCCGGCCATGCCTCCATGGTCCCACACGCCCGTGTTTTTTTTTTATTTTAATATTTTGCTTCCATGAACTCATGAAAACTCCTTCAATTCATGGAAACTCCCTAAATTCATCAAATTTCTCAAAATTTATGAATTTTTCATAAAATCATCAAAATATTATAAAATTAAGGAAAAGGCACCACGAGACCGTGGTCACGACCGGCCGACCATTCCTTGACCACGGCGGTCCCACGCCTCCTCATTCCTTATTTTATAATTATTTTTCATCATCTCATGGTGTTTTCCTCAGTTTCGTCGAAACCCTAATTTTGGCATATTTTCTCGAATGGATGATCAATTGCACGCCAGAAAATATCAAAATTCTCAGGACTGAGATGCGAACGCCTTAGGGACACGAGCACGCTATCTTGACCGACCAAGATTGGCTCTTTGGCTCACGGAAGCCGGTCCCATCAATTTTTACAGTTTTGACCTAATTTGCACAATTGCTCGTATTAGGTCCAAAACTATTCCAAACACTTTGGATTTTCATGAAGCGATCGTCAAGCGGCCACGTGACAACCCAGGGCCGGTTTCATGACCCCATGGTCGGTCCCTCGCGTCTTCGTAATTAATTAGGTTTTCTCACCTAAGTCTCAGACGAGTATTTTGAATAAATGATTAAGCCGGCATTTAATCATTCTTCAACCAACAAATCGTCAACTCTTCAGGAGTTCTTTGTATTTGTTCACATGAGCATATGGACACTACATGGTTGATCCACGGTCCCATATAGTCGCTCCCTCCTTCGTCCCATGGTTAAACTTCTGACAAACCATGAATTGATCATCAATTGATCAAATTAGGGTTTCTGAATCCAAGGATCATCATTCCAGATTCCAACCTTAATAATTTTACGACGACCTCATGGTCATTAATTTTATTAAACATGCTCGGTCCAACGACCAGTATTCTAATTTATATTTTTGGTACCAATAATCAATCAGATGAGCAACACATGCTCAGACGATCAAATATTCAACAATTCATCACATGAGCAACACTTGCTCAGATGGTAAATATTTTCTCAAACCAAGGAATATTGGTTCAACAATAAGTATCCAACGATCCATCGAATGAGCAATACTTGCTCACTTCATCGTAAGAACTATACCTCTGTCTCATGACATGTTCAATTCATGAGTTTCAGAACATCATGTTCAACTCAGCAACTATATGGTCTCATCGTCCCATCAAACCACGAAGTCATCAATTGACTAACATACCACGAGACGTCAATCGTGTCACTTGGGAGGATATCACTTAGGGTTTTGGTCTGGCGGTCTACGGCACGTGTGTTCAAACACACGATGGAATGTGAGCAAGTCGTGCAATCAGTTGAAGGAATTCACGAGGTAGTGGGTGGAAAATCGACCAAGTCTCCACACGTTGAGCAACTGGTTTCAAACACGATCTCCACTTCCCCACTCCTTGATTCCATCAACTGTCACACTTCATGGAATCATGGTGTCTAAAATTTCTGCAATATAAATAAGTCTCTGAATCATGATTGAATCATCGGCATCAACAGTATCATCAATCTCATGTCTCATCGACAACACGAGATCATCAACTCATCAATTGAGCAACTACTCTCAATTGAGCAATTTCAATCATTCAGAGCTTATCATATTCAGAATTCACACACCCACAATCTTTGATTACCATTGATTCCACACATTTCTCAGCTTCCCTCCTACGGATCAACCCATCCTCTCTTGTGACCGAATTTACTCTGGAACGGTCATTGTCTTGATTTAGGCCGGAGTACTACAGATTGATCTCTCGAATCTAAAGCACCCCCTTTGCAGCGGTGCATCTGTGTGAGGTTTAAAATTTCGCTCGGTTCGAGGAGTCTCCTACGTACGGTCGTCTCCTCAATTCCTTAGAAACCAGCAAATCGTTTTTCCTCATCTACACACTACTATCCTGTTTAGGATTTCTTGTTAGTTTTATACATCCTTTTAGAGAAGCAAACCGTTGTTCGGCTTTCTTATGAAGATTACTTGCAACTTTTTCACTTTTCCGGAAGGACATACAAGTATGCTGAAAGTGATTGTAAGAATCGCATAACATATATGGACCAACATCTTTAATCTCGTAAGAGTAGTTCTGAGTACTATCAGGTTTTACAAAGCCTAGACCTTGTTTATCATCTGACTTGTGACCATTCCATAGAGAAGAACAAACATAGTTATTCAAATCTATTGAAGGAATTTTGACAGACTTCAAATCCTTATACAATGCAATTTATGCAACCAGATCAGTGTTGATCCGGATCTGTTCATCCAACTTCTTCTAGAGAATAACTAGTTTTTCAGAACTTTCTCTACAATCAGAATTTATCCCTGGTGAAGAGTTTATAGAAACTTTACTGTCCATAGAGTCAGATCGCTACAAACACAGACTTATAAGGTCTTTAAACGTGTTTGCCTGCTCTGATACCAATTGAAAAAGCGGGGGGTCTAACAACCACAACCAATATTTTGCTTAGCAATCTATATGGACAAACTCCAATATACTTTTAAGAGAATCAATTAGATAGTCAGACTCAATCTTATTAAAAGTATATCAAAGAGTTATATCTCACTTTTTCGATTCAATACTTACTCAAGCAAATAGAAATCTGCGAGTCTAATAAAATACAAGAGAAATCACTTGAACGGTACCAAAGACCAATGTTCAAGGATCAATCAATTTCAATCAACAACCAAAGGTTGGATTTCCTAATTGATCAATTCAACGCACAACCTGTGATATTTCAATTATATAACAAAATATAATGCGGAAAAGAAATAACACAAACACCAGAAGTTTTGTTAACGAGAAAACCGCAAATGCAGAACAACCCCAGGACCTAGTCCAGATTGAACACACACTGTATTAAGCCGCTACAGACACTAGCCTACTACAAACTAACTTCGGTATGGACTATAGTTGAACCCCAATCAATCTCACACTGATCCAAGGTACAGTTGCGCTCCTTACGTCTTTGATCCCAGCAGGATACTACACACTTGACTCCCTTAGCTGATCTCACCCGCAACTAAGAGTTTCTATGAACCAAAGTCGAAGACTTTAATAAACAAATCTGTATAACACAAAGAAGTCTACGATAATAGATAAAACTGTCTCCCACAGAAATACCTATGAGTTTTTGTTCCGTCTTTTGATAAATCAAGGTGAACAAGAACCAATTGATAACCCAGACTTATATTCCCGAAGAACAGCCTAGAATTATCAATCACCTCACAATAATCTTAATCGACTAGCGAAACAAGATATTGTGAAATCACAAACGATGAGACGAAGGTGTTTGTGACTACTTTTGTATCTTTCCTATCGGAAAAATTAATCTCAAGCCAATCTTACGATTGTACTCAAATACGATAGAAACAGCAAGATCAAATCACGCAACTACAGAAAAAATAGTTGGGTCTGGCTTCACGCAGCTAGTATCACATAGGATGTGTGGGGATTAGGTTTCCCAGTTGCTAGAGTTCTATCAGGGTTTGCAATCAATGTTAGCTTAGTAACAAAGCATTCAATATTCACCGTTAAATGAAAACCTGATTAGATTCAAGCTAATATCTTTCAACTGTTAGATCGAACTTAGCTTGTTACACACAAATGAAATGCACATTTATCTAGGTTTGTGTAATCGTACCCAAACATGTACATTTAGTTGGTTCAACAGTAGTCATCTTAACCATAACTAGTTCAAATGACTCAAGAGAACTAGTTAGATAGTTGTTCAATTGCTTAGATCTCATAGAAGTATATAAGATACAGTCGAAGCAAAAACGATTTGATTCACTCGAATCAATTCATGAACTTTATAGCCACGGTTTGGAAGTATGCATTCCTTAGTTTATACAAGTTTAAATTCACGAGTAATCGTTTTTCGACTTAAGTACGCAGACTTAAGTACCCAGAATAATTTAGTTTTCAATTCACAAACTCCAGCAGAAATTCGCGGGATGTGAACTTCCGACAGTGCGCGTACTGGTACACGGACTTCAGTTCCGATTTTCCTTAGCAGCAAAGTACACATACTTTGGTTCAAGGAATAAGGACTTACACACGTACGAGTCAATGTTTGTATCCTTTCAAGGTTATATTCTAAACTCTCATTTTCATTGAAACATTTTTAGAGGACGTTATATAGTTGTTGTGCTCAAGCTATTTTTCGTCAAAGAAATTTTCAAGTAATTGAAACTAATATGACTTTCATCACTAGTAAAGATGAACTTGGCCAAAGCGAAAGCTTACCAACACATATTTTGAGAAATAGATAAGCGAAATAAACTCGGCTCGAATTAGCAAATATGTATAATCATAGTCTATATAGCAATACGACTTTTATCTCAAGATATGAGATAGAGTAGATAGACTTATGAGTGATAGATAAGTTCAAGTCTCCGCATACCTTTTAGTCAATGAAGTTCCACCAGTTCCTTGAGTATTTATTTGTCTTTGTATGATGATCGACATGGAGTCTAGAGCTCAACTACACTTTCTATCCTAGTCTGAGACTTAGCTAATAGTAGACTAGAAATCAAGACTTATAGTTTTGATCACTAATACTGAAAAACATGCTTGAGATAGCAACGCATGCGAGTTCAACCGAGCAATGCTCTAACATTTGAAGAGAGGATGAACTTTTGTTTGCAAAGATTAAATCTAATATATGTCATTGTGCAAATAGTGATGAAAAATAGAATGAATCTTTGATTATTCCGCAGTATTGGTCCTTCCCTGATCCACATCTTTGTATATATACTGTATTGCTCTGTAAGTTCTCTTATGTTGAGCATGGCCAATTGAATTGGTCATTTTCCTTGTGGTTAATTCAGTTGTGATTTTGGATACAAATTCATGTTTTCATGTGATTGTTAATGTCCAAATAAATCCTTATTTTCTTGTGAAAGTAAGGTCGCTCTTGTTGTTCTTTCGGGAATGACATTTTATGGGGGAGAGTTCTTAATTGACCTTGTGCTTAGTTTCCAAATCTTTGTGGGGAGTGCGGCTGTGGAATATTTTAGGAGTTATCTTGTATCTTTATAAACTCCTTGATGAATACACTAAGTTTCGACTATGTGTAATCATCGAAACAAGTTGGTATGTTGTTCTCTTTTGGTCATGAAGTATCTCTATGAAAATTTCATGAGTATCCCACTAGTTTTCGTACCTTTGCCAATTTATATTGACAAAAAAGGGGAGAATTAATGTGTAGTTCACACTACAAATACATATGGCTTACGGATCATTATGTAAGGGGGAGTGGTTTTCATGTTGAGATGAAGTATTAACTAACGGGGAGTGATACATATCACCATATTATTGTTGTCAAAGTTGTGATACAATTGGACTTTGATGATGTATAATGATACTATGACATTGTATAACAATGATTGAGAGCAACTGTTTTCTCATTGTTATAGCTACGGATCTTCAACAACAATGATGCGGAATTGGACACATTTGGAATCATTGGAGTACTTGGAAGTGACGAAGATTTCGAGTAATGTTGAAGAAACAAGGAGATCAAGCATTTGGATGAGAAGCTACAAAGTTTATTTATTTTGTAATACATATGTATTGATAGTTTTGTCACTAAAATTGACAAAGGGGGAGATTGTTAGAGCACTGCTCGGTCGAACTCGCAAGTGTTGCTATCTCAAGCTTATTTGTCAATGTTAGTGTGATCGAAACTTTAAGTCTTGATTTCTAGTCTACTTACAGTGATGTCTCGGACTAGGGTAGATTGTGTAGTTGAGCATTAGACTTCACGGGGTTCATCAAATGAAGACGAAGAATTACTAAGGCGATCTTGTGGAACTTCATCAACAAAAAGTATGTGGAGACTAAAACTCATCTATCACTTGGAAAGTCTATTTCTACTTTATCTCCTATATTGAGACATAAGTCGTATTACTATATAGTTGTCGATTATACACATCTGAGATTTCGAGCTGAGTTTAACTCGCTTACATATTTCTCAAAATATGTGTTGGTAAGCTTTCGCTTCAACCAAGTTCATTTTATATTCTTGGCGAAAGTCAAACGATGATCATGTGAAAATTGTCGAGTAACATCTTACATGGTTTGTGTGATACAATCATTTGGTGTAGACTTGGAATGTTTGTTATGATTATTTCAATAACTTGAAAATTGCTTTGATGCTAATAGTGTGTGAAAGCGGATATTGTCATCCTCTAAGAAAGTTTCAATGATTGAAATAAGAGTTTAGAACAAATAACCAACATTAGATTATAAACATGTAGTGCACTCTTGCATATGTGTGATCCATGTCCGGGAACCATAGTATGCACAACCGTATGCATACCTGTTGGTTTGAGAAGTCCGGGAACCTAAGTGCGCGTACCCGTATGCATACTGGCGTAGGTTTGTGACCGGAATTTTCTGTTGGGTTTGGAGGTTTGCGTACCCGTTCGCATACTGACGAAAACCAAACTTGGTCCGGTTATTCAAGTATGTGTACCCGTTTGCATACTTGAATGGTTAAAGTTCTAAAATCGGTTTTGTTATGAACAAATACATTTATATAATAAGGAATGCATTCTTTGCAAACCGTGGCTATAATGTTCATAATTGATTCGAGTGAATCAAACCGATTTTGCTTCAATTGTGTTCTTGTATACTTCTATGAGAATATAGCAATTGAACAACTCCTTAACTAGTTTCATTTGAGTCATTTGAACTAGTTATGGTTAAGATGAATAAGGTTGATATGAGAGTGTTCATATAGCTAACCTCGGTGCACTACGGTTGAGCCAACATGGTGTACACATTTAGGTACAGTTACATAAACCTAAATGAGGGTACATTCATTTGTGTACAACAAGCTAAGTTCTATCTAACGGTTGAAAGATATTAGCTTGAATCTAATCAGGATTTGATCTAACGGTGAATATTGAATGCTTTATTACCAAGGTAACTTAGACTGCAAACCCTAATTTGAAAACTATATAAAGGAGAACTCTAGCAACTGGAAAACCTAATCCCCACACCTCCTGTGTGATACTAGTTGCATAAGCTAGAGTAGATTCTTCTTTAACCTTAGGTTTTTCACGAAACCCTGTAGGTTAACGACTTAAAGACTTCATTGGGATTGTGAAGCCAAACCCAGCTATTTTCTTTGTAGTTGCGTGTTCTGATCTTACTTTTACTATCATGATTGAGTATTATCTTTGTTAAGATTTTCTTGAGATTTATCTCTGATAGGTAAGATTGAAAAGTAGTCACAAACATCTTCGTCTCATCGTTTGTGATTCCACAATATCTTGTTTCGTTAATCGATTAAGATTATTGTGAGATGATTGATATTTCTAGGATGTTCTTCGGGAATATAAGTCTGGTATATCAATTGGTTCCTATTCACCTTGATTTATCAAAATACGGAACAAAACTCGTAGGTATTTATGTGGGAGACAGATTTATCTATTCCAATAGACTTTTCTGTGTGAGACAGATTTGTTTATCAAGTCTTCGACTTTGGGTCGTAGCAACTCTTGGTTGTGGGTGAGATCAGCTAAGGGAATCAAGTGCCTACTATCCTGCTGGGATCAGAGCGTAAGCAGCACGACCGTACCTTAAATCAGTGTGATATTGATTAGGGTTCAACTACATTCCAGTCTGAAGTTCATTGGTAGTAGGCTAGTGTCTGTAGCGGCTTACTTAATACAATGTGGTGTTCAATCTGGACTAGGTCCCGAGATTTTTCTGCATTTGTGGTTTCCTCGTTAACAAAACTTCTGGTGTCTATGTTGTTTCTTTTCCGCATTATATTTTGTTATATAATTGAAATATCACAGGTTATGCGTTGAATCGATCAATTGAGAAATCCAACCTTTGGTTGTTGATTGATCCTTGAACATTGGTCTTTGGTACCGTTCAAGTTATTTATCATATATTCAATCGGGCTCACAAATTCCTATTTGTTGATTGCGGATTGAATTAAGAGATAGATATAAAACTCTTTGATATACTTTTCTCTAGATTGAGTCTGTCTGTCTAGCTGATTCTCTTGAAAGTATATTGGAGTTTGTCTGTCCAGATTGGCAAACGAAATATTGGGTGTGGTTGTTAGACCCCCGTTTTTTCACCTTTTATCTAGATCTAAGTACAATGATAAAAAAAAATCAACAAAATGGAAATTGTTGAGAACTAACCTATAGGTCGTTTCTTCACAATACCTAACGGTAAATGCCTATAATTGTAATCTAAAAACAGACCTCCTGTCGTCGACTGGGTTTCCCAACCGTAAGAGTTGTTACACGGTTTGGAATCCTATCCGTGATGACCTCTGAGTTTTTAAAAAGAAAATGGCACATAACATCGGCTAGAAATTTCTGGTCGTAAAAGAGGAAACAAATAGGTAAACTAACCGTGTCTTGTTTACGGTTGGGAAGGACCTAGCCGTGTCTTTCACTGATAAGCAAAAAAAAATGAATCCATGTCACGGATAGATATCTAGGCCGTATATATGTTACACGGTTAGAACTCCAAATCGTAAAACTAACATAAAGTAAAAACTCAGTTTTACGACCTGGATTCCTAGCCGTAAATCTGACATACCCCAAAACCTACAGGATTATACTTCCTTACGGCTTGGTCGACATACCAATTTACTAGCCGTAAACACAAGAATTTCCTTTTGTACCACATCCTATCGGCGACTTTTTGAATTTTGAAAAATAGATCTATTAGAAGACTGATTTATAGAAGCTTCTAGCTGTTCAACCATTCATTTATACTTGAATTAACTCCACCTCTATCAAACCATCCATTCCAAATCAAAATCACACATTCTACATCAATAATCTACATCAAAAACCCTACAAATGCAGTGTAATCAAAGGATAAACCAAACTTTACTTTGGATGAAGACTTGTCTATTTGCAAAAAAAAAAATTGTACTATATATACTATCCAAAAATGGGAGAAGAACGAAGGAAAGGTGTTTTAACCATCCAATCGCATTGGAGTACGATTTTAGAAAAAAATTATGGTGAAACAGGTTACACTAATAACCGTGATGTAGTTGAATTGTATCTTCGATTTCCAGACATACGCAAAAAAGTGGAAGAATATATGGCTTTACTTCGTTTTGCCAACATCTCTTGCAATTGAGATGTATTGTTGAAAGACTCTGCAAGAGCATGAAATTTTGTTTTATACTGAACACAAAATTGTGTCGACATCTCAATACACTTATCTTTATTCATAATAATTTATCTTTCCTTTTTGTAAGTCAATCTCTCTTTTTGATCTTTATCTTCAGTTTCTTAGCGTCAAGTGATGGTGCAGACTTATTCAAAAAGAAATATTTCAGATCAAGCACCTTAGCAAGAGAAGACATCATATCCTGATTCATAGTTCGGACAGGAATAACCAGTGAATCAGATGAATCCTTTACAAATCCCGAAAAAGATATTTCGGAGATATCATACTACCGAAAATATAATATTCCTACAAATAAGAATATATTTCAAGATATATTTTCAATTACTATATTTTATTCTCATAATCTACACAATATGTGCTTTATTTTTGCCTCCTCACACACAACTGGCACACTAAGGTGAGGATGCAATCTAATACCAATTAAGTGGTATTAGTATGAGATTCTCTCTCATTACGAGTCTTAGAATATACATAATATTCTTGATCCAGTGAAGTATGATCCTTAGATCTTCTTTTGTTACCTTGATACATAGAAGTTTTCAGGCATTATTAAGATGATATTGATTACTTTGATGATTCTTGGAATTGCGCAAAGATATCTTAGCAATTCTTGGATTCATGACAGTTGTGCACTTTGTCATATTTTCCATTGTGCCATTAGTCGGATTTTCAATATCAGAAGATGTATCTATTTTTAAAGTAGTTAAAATAGCTTATGGAACAAGACGGGATTAAATTTACAATTAGTGCAATATTAGCAGTTTCGTCTTCTCCAGAGTTTTATGAATCTGAGGTCTCATCAAGAGTTACAGCTAATGCCTTACTTGAAGTGTATTTCCTTAGATTATGACAGTCTTTAGCCAAATGACCAATACCTTTACACTTGAAACACTGAGACTGATATTCATCATCTTTCTCTTGATCATTTTTGTTCTTCGCCGAAACTCGATCACGAGGACGAGAAGGATGATGATTATCCATTACAAATCTCTTATGTATTTTCTTTAAGAGATCTCGAAACTATTTGGTGATCAATGATATTGTTTGTTCAATATCACCATCTGAGTTTTCTCCAATCAATTCATTTGAATTATCTACCAATCTATGTTTTCCAGTTGGAACTTTTGGAAATTTTTCATCTTTAAAAGCTATTCCCTTAGCTAGATTAGATTGGGATTCATGATCAAAGATCTTTAACTTTCCAACAAGTGTGCTTCGTGAAAAAGTTGAAATATCATCTTTATCTAGATGGTAACGGTCTGAGAATCTTGCACACTATGTTTTTTCAGAAATAGTCTTTCCAAGAGAGAAATAAGCATTGCCAATATCAGAGAGCTTAACATGAAACTCTTCAAAAGTATCGTTATCATCCATGCGAAGATTTTCCCAATCATAAGTGAGGGTTTGAATCCTAGCTTCGATGTATTACCTTTGAATACAGTCTGAAGATTATCCCGAGCTTTCTTGGAAGTTTGATACATAGAGACGTGATGTTGCAGATCCCGGCTTACAGCATGTATAACATTCAAACCATCTGAATTATGTTGTGAAAAGGTCTTTTTATTCACTTGTATAATCAACTAAGCGTTTATACTCAGTTTCCGATCCATTTGTTTTCGGACGATTATATCCATCAACAACTAATAACAAAGTATTAAAATCGTTTGATCGAAGAAAAGATTTCATTGCAGATTTCCACCAAAGATAGTTAGTTCTGTCAAATCTTGGTGGTACGTTAACTGAAATCGATATATGTGAATTCAAATTAATTTCTTATAAGTTGGATCGCACCAAACACAAATTTTTAGATCTTTTCGTGTTTGCCCGCTCTAATACCAGTTGAAATTACGAGAGTACCCAAATACACCACGCTTTTTCATTTCAATCTGTAAGTCTGATACCAAGTGTGATCGTCTATGGACAAAGTCGAGACAATACACAAAAAGGTATTCACTTGACAATAGTTACGGTATATGACTGATTGACAATAAGATTAATGTCAAGTGATTAAGATTTAACATACTAGTGTATTTACTTTTAATTATAATAAAACAATTATAATTGTGGAAAGTAAAAGTAAATCAAAAAACAAGATTTTGTTAACGAGGAAACCACAAATGCAGAAAAACCCCGGAACCTTTTCCAATTTTGAATACTCTCAGAATTAAGCCGTTATACAAAGAACAAATCCAACATCGCATAGTTGAGGCTAAGTAATCTACCCCTAGTTACTTAGTTCCCTTAGTATCCATGCGTCTACGACCGTATGGTCATGCATATCAATCCCCAGACAAAAATCACTATCTTGAGTTGCTTTACCGATGTAAAGTCTGAAACACTCAACTCCTTTTGATTGTCTTCCAAACAGTAAAGGAACAAAGTTGTTTGGTAACTACTCCAAAAATCTTTTGATAAAAAGATTCGTTGGGTTTTAACAAAGGCTCTTCCGTTTAAACTAGTAAACTTATTTGTCAGGTAAGATCAATCCAAATCAGTAACTTAGATGATTCACAACTATCAGGTTCGGATATTAAAGAACCAGGGCCGGTCCTGAGTTGTTTTTGCCCTGAAGCGTACATTTTTTTTGTTGCCCCCATAATTACATCAATGATAATTTTTTTCTACAATGATCGAATAATAACAATAGCGAACTATCAAGAGAATGAACATATACGAGCATACAAAAGAAGATGGGAGATTGAAGATGAGAATTAGAAAACCTTTACAACTTCACTTTTAATTCCTAAAAGCTCTGATTGTTTTTTTTTCTTTTGTAATCCCGCCGGTAATGATTATACAATGGAATGGATATAACACTTCCATTTTAGCATTGACTATTCAATATTATGTCCGGTATACAACACAATTATGAATAAGCCCCTAAAATATTTTTATTTTTAACAAAAACCAAAATAGCAGAACGAACTATTTTGTGGCCCCCTGGGCGTTGTTTCCCCGAAGTGGGGATTTCCCTACTTCCCTTATTGGCCCGTCCCTATAAAGAATAACACCAAATGATAGTTTCCGATCTAAACAACTATATGATCAAATCTATCAAATGGAAATCGGATCTAAGTCAGATCCCAGCCGATCAAGATATGTGCACAAATCACGAAATACGAAAATCAATAAGAAAATTTTTATTGTCTTCAAATCTTCATTTGCCTTCTTATAAACCTACACACCACAAAGTTGAATCCACTTATGATCGATCACACACATAATGGAGTTTGTTAACAATAGATGATCACAAGTTGTCTTTAGATCTAAAAACAATTCGAAAGATCTCGTCAATACTATGATCTAGTTTGAGTGACCATTATTTCAGAAGAGAAGGCCCTCAAGAATAATCAAACTAGGTGCAATCAAAGTTTCAAAAACCGTTTGTCATTCAAATCAATAATCGAAAACTAAAACAACAATGCAACTATCTGGTTTCCCACCAACGATACTCTTAGAGCTTCTTGATCCCACAAAAGTCTGTAAACAAGTGGTCGTAAGAGATTTCGCCTAATTAGGGTAGTTTCCTCTCTGGATAGACGGCTCCACCAGAAACAACACGAATAAAGTTTGCTTGGCTCTTAGGTTGGTTTGCAAGAAATGCAAACTCAACTATTTATAGAACAATATTGTTTGGACTGAAAAGACGAGGGTACCCAAATACACCACAATCTTTTAAATATCCACCTATAAGTCCGATACCAAGTGTGATTGTCTATGGATAAAGTCGAGATAATACGACAACTATGGTATTCACTATGTACGATCGTATGTGGATATGAAATCGAGATAATACGACAACAAAGTGATCACTTGATAATAGGTACGGTATTAAACCAAAACTCTATAGGATCAATATCAAGTGACTAGGTTAACGTACGTGCATTATTACTTAATTATAATAAAAATTGTATGTGGAAAACAAAGTAAATGACACAACAAGATTTTTTTAACGAGGAAACCGCAAATGCAGAAAAACCCCCGGGACCTAGTCCAGTTTTGAATGCTCACATAATTAAGACGCTATACAATATCTAATACTAACTTCGTATAGTTGAGACCAAGTAGACTACCCCTAGATACTTAGTTCCCTCAGTATCCATGCACCTTCGATTTCTAGAGTCATGCACGTGAATCACCAATCCTTTTGATCGTATTCTAAATACTAAAGGATAAATTTATTTAGTAACTACTCTATTCATTCTTGGTAATAAGATATTATGAGCCGTTGATAAAGGCTCTTATGTTTAAGCTAATAAACTCTTTTGTCTGGCTATATTAATCTAAACTTTGATTAGCGAAATAGTCGAACTCTAGATTTGCAATCAATCAATATAGATCTCAAAGAGAAACTATAAGGTGATGTCGATCTCACGCAACTAGACAATCAAGTTTCTCAAAGATAAACACCATTCTAGTTGGGTCCCAGCCGATCAAGGTTTGTGCACACTGTTAAAGCATTGTTCGGTCGAACTCACAAGTGTTGCTAGCTCAAGCTTGTTGTCAAATTTAGTTGTCAAAACTATATGTTGGTTTGTAGTCTACAATTAGTTAAGTCTCGGACTAGGATAAAAATGTAGTTGAGAAACAGTGGATCACGGAAGTCATCATTGCGTTCTACCGTTTTAAAGCGAAGATCAACCGAAGCTTTTGGAGAACTTCATCAACAAAAGGTAAGTGAAGACTGAACCACCTGTATCTCAAGTTATATTCACTTTTTATCATTTCAGACGATGTCGCCTAACTAATTAGACTATTATGCATAGACAAGAATTTCGAGTCAAGTTTATCTTGATAATTAATTCTCGAAATATAATGACTAAGCTTAATGAACATTTGTTCATACTTGATGAATTTCGGTTAAGGACAATTTATTGTTCGGAATCAAAATCATGATTCAAGTTTTATCGTTCGAAAATAGCCTGGAACAGTGATATGTATCATTGACGTTATTCGGGAGTGTTTCAAATCGATTTAGAGAAAATATAAAACTACTATAAAATCGGATACAAGACAGTATTATCAGTCTTACAAACCGAGAAAACTGTTATAAGTCTGAACTCACATTACATGTACTCGTATAATAGAGGAGTAGATATATATCGACTTACAAATTTGTGGTACGCATATTCTTATATAAATCACATAAAAAATATGTTTAAATCGTGAACCAGATCAGTATGCATAATCGTATGCAAACCATTTTGGAACTGTGGTTACGGAACCGGGATTAGTATCCAAACCGCTACGCAAATTTAAACAGTTTTGTGTCCCAAAATCGGCTGTGTACCCAAACCGGTACGCAAACCATATTAGTCCCGAACTCCGGAACCAGTGACAGTCTTAAGGTTTCCAAACCGGTACGCAGACCTAAAAATTTATGTTAACTACGGAACTTGGTTTGGTTAAATGTTTACAAACCGGTACACGTATTGTGACTAAACCGACTCACGAACAACAATGGTATTTGTACCTTGTACACCTACTAACCATGTCTATTATATTTTCGAGTGTGATTAAATTATTTCTACGAGATAATTTGCATTTGACTAATTCTCTAAATACACTAGACTTATTTGATCACTTGTATTTGACTAAGAGTTGATGTCTTATGTGTTCATGAAAATGAATATTAACCTTTTAAGTTCAAATAAGCTAGTTTCGTCTAACCATGTTGAACATAGTTTTTATACAAAGTTCGGCTACGGTTTCACCTAAACAGAGTGTATATCTTGTTTATGTAAATCATATTCAAAGATTCGTCTAACGGTGGATATTGTTTGCTTGGTTCCAAAGTTATCTCAGCTTAAACCTAAAGCAACCTATGCTTTGAATGTCTATAAAAGGGGAACTTCAAGCAACTAGGATTCTTGAACCGCGATACTACGTTTTGGCGTGTCCTAATTGTATCTAGAGTCGTCCTCTTCCTAACCCTTTTAGGGTTTAGCGACTACAAAGACTTCATAGGGTTTCGTGAATCCAGGTTCAGTTATCTTTCCTTGATAACTCGTGTATCTTGATCTTGATCGATTATTGAGTTAATCACTTGATCGAGATAGATATAAATCATCAAATCTCTCTTCATCTCAAACTTTATTGATTTCACAGGTTATATACTTGTGAGGTGAATAATAATCTAGGCTACACTTCTGGTTGCGTAAGTATGGATTTTGAGGTTAGCTAGACTTTGTCTATTGTTATCGATTTTTACACCTCTGATCAAACGTTTTGATTGTAAAAGGAAATCATATATAAATTAATCTATGAGAGGGGGATTGGTTCAAAGTATTCAATTGATTTGAAGCAACTCTTAGTTGGTGTGACGTCGACTAAGGGAATCAATTGTGCGGAGTCCTGCTGAGATTCAAGAAGCGTAAGGAGCGTGATTGTACCTTAATCGGTGGAACACCTTTTAGGGCTCAACTAAATTCTAGTCCGAAGTTAATTGGTAGTAGGCGAGTGCCTGTAGCGGATTAATACAATTTGGTGTTCAATCTGAACTAGGTCCCGGAGTTTTTCTGCATTTGCAGTTTCCTCGTTAACAAAACTTCTGGTGTCTGTGTTACTTCTTTTTCCGCATTATATTTTGTATCTTTATAATTGAAATATCACAGATTGTGCATTTATCAATCATAATAGAGACATCTGGCCTAGTTTGTTGGATACGACTTAATTGATTTTTGGACATTGGTCTTTGGTACCGTCTAAGTAATCTCTTTGTGATTAGGTTCACAAATTTGTTTCTGTAAATGTTTTAATCGCAAGAGAGAGATATATCTCTAGATATTATTCTTGATTGAGTTTGACTCTCGAAGTTGTATTGAGTTTGTCCATACAAATTGCCTAAGAAAAAAGTGGTGGTGTATTTTGGTACCCCCGCGTTTTCAATTGGTATCAGAGCAGACAAGCACGCTAAGACCTAATAATTCTGTCTCTGAAGCAGTCCGACTATATGGACAAATGCGAAATCTCGAAAAACGTATCACCAGTTCAGAGTCATACATACATGATTCAAGAGTTAGGTTCACATGAGAAAACTATCACATCATCTAAAACTGTGAATAACTGGGAGACACGCCTAGAAGAAAAATTTATGAACTTTCTGACGAAAGTGATTCTGATATTGATGTTGATAAGGAAGTCTCACAATATATTAAGTTGTTTGACCATCTCTTAAATGGAAAAAGACCAATATATTGTCTGACTCCGTTTATGATTCCTTTCTGTCAAGAAAATAAGAAATTGAGAAACATATTAAAGTTTATGATTGTGATTACCACCTAATACAATTCCTTCTTAAAGATGACGAAGAAGAAATACGTTCAAAGAACTCTGAATGTGAAAAACTTCGTAAAAATCTCATTGTTTTTGAAGAAAAACTTGTAAGGAATGAGGCAATGTTTGACTATCAACAGATCATTTTTAAAGACAAAGAAAGTTTTTTTCCTCACTCGAGAAAGACAACTTGAGACTGATTTAACTGCTAATAATAATAATATCAAGTTGTTGGGAAAAAAAACTTGAAAAAGTTCAAATCTAGTTTAAACAAATCATCTTATTTTCTCGGAGCAAGTAAATATCATCGTGACACACGAGGATTGAGCTATAAGGGAATAAATGCTCCAGGGATTAGCAAAGAGATAAAATTTGTCAAAGCTAGTGCTTCCTCTCAACCAAGGGTTTCCATTGATGACAAAAGTGAAATACCTATATCATCAGATGATGTTCGAAAGAACAAACTTTATCAACCTCCAAAAACAACACACGAGGACCTAGGTAATAACACTTTTCGTAAGTGTTATTATTGCGATAAAAACAATCACCTGCAAAAGGAATGTCGTTTTCACATAAGGAATGGAAAACTTCATAATGTTCTTATTTGGGCATCACAAGAAGTAATCAACCCAAAATCATATGTTAAGACTAATACTCTTGACATTATGGGTGGTCAACATCTAACTCTTAGGCAACGGAATCAGTGATGTGATAAACCAAGATTTGCCTATAAAAGTCCTACCAAGCCTTTTCACAGTTGTAATGATTTTCAAAAGGTTAAGCATATAGTGACAAAGACAAGATCCGATGCTCCCTATTAGATAAAATCCAACTTGAATGGTCATCCAGATCTCTATCCGAGATACCTTGAAAAAAATTGACGGAAAGAAAAGATTACCGAAGAAGGCTGTCTCAGAAACACATATAACCACATTGTTTTGATCCTTCGCACAAAGGTTGAACATACTATTTCTGAGCTCAGAAAACAGATTTGCAAATTCAAGGATTTCGGGAAGGAAGGGAGAAGGCCGAATACAGATAACAATTATACATCCTCTTCCCTTAATAATGAAAACTTTTTATTCACTAAAACAGGTACAAATCATGGAAGCTTACCAAAGAATCTTGTTGTTTATCATGGGCATTTGACGGATACCTAGCATAAAATAATTTGATTACAGTAAATTGTGTTTCCTCCTGGCATGAAAAGGGGGAAGCACAATATGTTCAAGAATGATATTCTTCTTGACACATGATGTTCTTGGTATTGTATACCTTATATTCAGTTTTGAATTTCACTTTTTGTAATTCATCTTTGGTTATGTCTTCTCAACTATCTCTTGTGCACTAGATTTTTCTTATCTATCGAGCTAAGGACAAGGTTGATTATATTTGTATGCTTAAATGAGTCTAGACACAATTCTTGTGCTTGCGGACCTATATGCGTTAAGTTCCGAAACCGGCCCAAACCTACGAAAGTAACGAGTCAAAACCTCTTCAGAAGATTCTAAAGAATCTCTCTTCCCTCAAGTTTCTTAACCTAAAAAATGTGACATATATATATACAAGGTTTGCTTACCTTGTATTATATAAAATAGTGCTAGAATAACTCATGAACATTCACGAACCATGGATGCTTCTAAGTTCTCAAACAACATAAAGAAAGATAGCAAGAAGAAGAGGATGATGGTTCCACGTGTATTGTTGAGTTATACGATAATCCTGTTACTTTGCTCAAGAACATACAAGGTCAAGACCAGTTCAGATGTCCCGAGATTTGGTTGGAAACATTATGAGCGACATCAAAGTGGTGTTCGAACAATTGCCTGCAGTCAAAAGGGATCTCAAACTTCTCAATTCGGAACTGAGAAAATCCTCTGATGACCTCGGCTCTCTCAAAACGCAAGTCGCAGACTACATATGAAATTATTTTTCTTTTTTATCTAGGAAATTTCTTGTAAGAATTTATTCTTATTTTTGAGAAGGATAACTAGGGTTTGGTATAGAAAAACTTGTGATTACACAAGCTATTTCCAACATTTTTCATCTTGCATGTTTTTAGATTTATTTATTTAAATTCTAGAGTTGTTGGAAGATGAACTTGCAACGTAATCATTTTTAGTTTAATTATTGCAAAAGTCTTATGATATATATGTGCCTTTACGTTTTCGTGAATCGAGATGATATTTCATATATGTCCAGAATTTAAATCTATTATGTTTTTTATAAACGGAAAATAGAACAAACTCTTTGAGAATTTTCTCGCAGTATTGATCTACTTGTGATCACACTTTTGAGTTTTTAATGCTTGACACACTCCGTAAGATTTTATTTTGTCGAGTCATATCGATCAAAATTATCTTTTTGTCCGTAACTGGCGTTGAGATTATTTTGAGTCTATTTTCGGATACAAATCCATGTGATTTGTTAATGTCCAACAAAATCCTTCTTTTCATAAAGCAATGTCATTCATGTTGTTCTCTTGGGAATGACATCAAATGGGGGAGAATTCTTAAATGAACTTGTGCTTAATTGTTATATCTTTGTGGGGAGTGTGGCTGTGGAATTGAAAAGGGATGCTTGTTTCTTAAATCTCCTAGATAAGCGCTAAGTATTTTCTTACTATGTGGTATCATCTAAATAAAGTTGATATGAGGAGTTGAATTTGAACTATGTTATAATGTGGAATCTCAAGACTTCCTTTAAAATTTCACATATCTTTTGATTGTATTCATTACAATCTCGCGATTTTTCGTACCTTTGTTAATTATACTGAAAAAAGGGGGATAATTATGTAGTAGTTTTATACTACATATATATGGTTTATGGATCATTATGTGTGTGGCGTGGGGTGGGGTGGGGGTGGGGGGTGGGGTGAATCAATCATCTATAGGTTTCACCTATTATTCAAAAGATGTAAGTATTGATTAAGGGGGATAAACATATCACTGTAGTATATTACTAAAAAGTTGGGATACAATTGAACTTTGGAGAAGGAATAATATTATGTTTCTGTATAACGAAGATTAAGAATATTTGTTTTCAAAAGTTGTTATCGCTATGGAATCAGTTCTTCAACAACAACGATGTTGAGTTGAACACGTTCAGAATCATTGCAGCTTGAAATTATGAAGAGTTGAAGGAGTTGAAGAAGCCAAGGAAATCAAGACATGATGGATTTGAGAAGTTGTCAAAGATTTATTTTTTATCCATATGTATTGATAGTTTTGTCACTAATATTGACAAAGGAGGAGATTTTTAGAGCATTGCTCGGTCGAACTCACAAGTATATATATCTCAAGCTTGTTATCAAATTTAGTTGTCAAAACTATATCTTGATTTCCAGTCTACAATTAGTTAAGTCTCAGACAAGGATAAAAATGTAGTTGAGAAACAGTGAATCACGGAAGTTATCATTACGTTCTCCCATTTGAAGGCGAAGATCAACCGAAGATTTTGGATAACTTCATCAACAAAAGGTAAGGAAAGACTGAACCACCTATATTTCAAGTTATATTCACTTTTCTATCATTTGAGACGATGTCGCATAACTAATTAGACTATTATGCATAGACAAGAATTTCGAGTCAAGTTTATCTTGATAATTAATTATCGAAATATAATGACTAAGCTTAATGAATATTTGTTCATACTTGATGAATTTCGGTTAAGGACAATTTATTGTTTGGAATCAAAATCATGATTCACGTTTTATCGCTCGAAAATAGCCTAGAACAGTGATATGTGTTGTTGATGTTATTCTGGAATGTTTTAAATTGATTTGGAGAAAAATATTGAACAACTGTGGATTCAGATATAAGACAGTGTTATAAGTCTTACAAACAGAGAAAATTGTTATAAGTCTGAACCCGTATTACATGTACTCGTACAAGTAGAGGTGTGGCTATATATCAACTTCAAATTTTGGTACACATGTTCTTATGTATATTAAATGAAAAATATGTTTAACTCGTGAACCGGATTGGTATGCATACTCGTATGCAAACCATTATGGAACTGTGGTTACGGAACCGAGATTAGTATCCAAACCGGTACACAAACTAAAACAGTTTTGTGTTCCCGAACTCGGCTGTGTATTCAAACCGGTACGTAAAACATATTAGTTTTGTGAACTCTGGAGCCGGTGACAGTCTTAAGGTTTCCAAACCGGTACGCAAACCTAAAAAGTTATGTTAACTATGAAACTTGGTTTGGTTAAATATCTACAAACCGGTACACGTACTGTGACTGAACCAACTCACGAACGTCGATGGTATTTGTACCTTGTACACCTACTAACCCTGTGGATTATATTTTCAAGTGCGATTTAATTATTACGAGATAATTTGCATTTGATTAATTCTCTAAATACACTAGACTTGTTTGACCACATGTTTGTGACTCAGAGTTAATGTCTTATGTGTTCATGAAAATGAATATTAAGCTTTTAAGTTCAAATCGGCTAGTTCCGGCTAACCATGTTGAACATAGTCTTTTTACACGGTTCGGTTACGGTTTCACCTACCATAGTGTATATCTTTTTTATGTAAATCAGATTCAAAGATTCATCTAATGGTGGATATTGTTTGCTTGGTGACAAAGCTATCTTAGCTTAAACCTAAAGAAACCTATTCTTTGAATGTCTATAAAAGGGGAACTTCAAGCAACTGGAATATTTGAATCCCGACACTACGTTTTGGTGTGTCCTAGTTGTATCTAGAGTCGTCCTCTTCCTGACCCTTTTAAGGTTTAGCGACTACAAAGACTTTATAGAGATTCATGAAGCCAGGTCCAATTATCTTTCCTTGATAACTCGTGTATCTTGATCTTGATCGATTGTTAAGATACTCAGTTGATCAAAATACATAGAAATCATCAAAGTTCTCTTCGTCTCAAACATTGTTGATTCCGGGTTTTATACTTGTGAGGTGAATAATAATCTAGGCTGCACTTCGGGGTTGCATAAGTCCGGATTTTGAGGTTAGCTAGATTTTGTATATTGCTATCGATTTCCACACCTTTGATCAGACTACTTGATTGTAAAAGGAAATCATATATAGGATTAATTTGTGGGATGAATATTGGTTTAAAGTCTTTAATTGAATTGTAGCATCTCTTAGTTGGTGTGATGTCAGCTAAGGGAATCAATTGCACGGAATCCTGCTAGGATTCTAGACGCGTAAGGAGCGCGACAGTACCTTAATAGGTGGGATACCTTTTAGGTATCAAATACATTCCAGAGCAAAGTTAATTGGTAGTATGCTATTGTCTGTAACGGCTTAATACAGTTTGGTGTTCAATCTGGACTAGGTCCCGGGGTTTCTCTGCATTTGTGGTTTCCTCGTTAACAAAACTTTTGGTGTATGTGTTATTTATTTTTCCGCATTATATTGTTTATCTTTATAATTGAAATATCACAGGTTGTGCGTTGATCAATCATAGTAGAGTCATTCGACCTAGTTTGTTGGATACGACTTGATTGATTCTTGGACATTGGTCTTTGGTACCGTCTAAGTAATAACTTTGTGATTATGTTCACAGATTTGTTTTTTGTAAACATTCTAATCGCAAGAGAGAGAGATATAACTCTAGATATTATTCCTTGATTGAGTTTAACTCTCGGAGTTGTATTGAATTTGTCCATACATATTTCCTAAGAAAAAGTGGTGGTGTATTTTGTTACCCCCCACGTTTTCACACACAATTCACAAGATACGAAAAATAATAAGAAAAACTCCATCGCCTTCATATCTTCGTTTGTCTTCAATAATAACCTGCACAACACCACTTGAATCCTCTTGTGATCTATCACACACAGAACGGAGTCCGTTAACAATGGATTATCACAAGATGTCTTTAGATTCGAAAATGGTTCTAAAGATCCCGTCGATACTTTGATCTAGTGTGAGTGAGCCTTATATCATAAGAGAAGGTTCTCAAGAATAAACAAACTAGGTGCAATCAAAGTTTCAAAAAACGTTAATAAAGCAACTCAATAATCGAAAACTACAATAACAATGCAATTATCTAGTTTGAAAAGACGAGGCTACCCAAATACACCACAATCTTTAAATTATCCACCTGTAAGTGCTCTTATCGAAAGTGATTTTCTATGGACAAAGTCGACACAATACGACAAATCGCTATTCACACTTTGTGTGATCATATATGGATACAAGATAGAGACAATACAACAAACAAAGTGTGATTACTTGATAATACGTTCGAACTTAACTAAACTCTATAGGATCACTATCAAGTAATACAGAGTTAACGTTTGTGTGATTTACTTTAAATAATAATAATTACACTTATAATTGCGGAAAAGAAAAGTAAATGACACAGCAAGATTTTGTTAACGAGGAAAGCGCAATTGCAGAAAAACCCTGGGACTAAATCCAGAATTGAATACTCTCAGAATTAAGCCGCTATACAAAATCTAATCCAAACTTCGTATAGTTGAGACCAAGCAACTAAATCTAGTTCACTGAGTTTCTTCAGTATCCCTGCACTTCCCACATTAAATAAGTGACGCACTGGAACAATTCCTTTGGATTGTATTCCAAACAGTAAAGGAACAATAAATCTGTTTGGTAACAGCTCTATTGTTTCTTTCCAGATAAAGATATCTCAAGTCATATGCAAAGGCTCTTCCTTTTAAACTTCTTTGCCTGGTTAGATCAATCAAATCTTTATTACCTAAGTAATAAGGTTCGTATTTGTAACAATCAAAATAGAACTCAAGAGAACTATTAGGTGTTACCGATCTCACGTAACTAATCAATCGAATAAATGCGATTCTAGTTGGATCCCATCCGATCAAGGTTTGTGCTACACAAAGATATGAGAAACCAATAAGAAATCTTCTTCGTTTTCAAATTTTCTTTAATCTTCAATTAAACCTGCACAACAACACTTGAATCTCTTATGATCAATCACGCACAGAACGGAGTCTGTTAACAATGGATTATCACAAGATGTCTTTAGATCTACAAACAGTTCTAAAGATCCCGTCGACACTTCGATCTAGTTTGAGTGAATCTTATATCAAAAGAGAAGATTCTCGAGAATAAACAAACTAGGTGCAATCAAAGTTCAACAACCGTTAGTCAATCCAATCAATCGAAAACTAATAAACTGCAATTATCTAGTTTCACACCAACGGTACTCGTAGAGCTTCTATCCCACAGAAGTATTTAAACGAGCGGTCGTAAGAGATTTCGCCTAATTAGGGTACTTTCCTCTTCGGATAGACGGCTCCACCAGAAACAACAAAAAGATGAAGTTTTCCTGGCTCTTAGGATAGTTTGCTAGAAATGCAAACTTAGGTATTTATAGACCAAGGATGTTTGGACACCAAGGAATTTCCGAAATCGAAAGTATTCTCAAGATATGCAATAAATGACCAAATCGGCTTTAATAATTCCTGGAAATGCTTTGTCTAATATGTTCCGAAATCTCTCAATAGAAAATCTCCAATTAGTAAATGCACATTACTAATTTTTATTCTATAGTAATATGCATTTAATTTTTGGTAATTAAAGCATATATATAAAACTAACAACCTTAATTAAAAGATTCTTAATTTATTTCGGACCGGGATCTCCTTGAGTAATTAAGGAATAACTTTGAATAATAAAAGATAAGAGTTATTGTTCGTATTCAAAGTATGTTGACATATTTTCTTTGTAAATCATCTTTCATATTTACAATCTTGGAATCGATTATACCATACTTCCAAACAAGTTTAACATTAGTTCATCTGTATTCCAAGACAACTATGTGATTGATCAAATAACAAATCACAATCATGGGTTCAATCGGTTTTACCAATCACTAGGATCGGTTATACCTTAATATGGATTACTTGTGATCGGACACACAAGTTACCAGGACCGGTTACATCAGTTACCAGGATCGGTCACATCAATTACCAGTACCGGTTACCATATACCCATGGTATTGCTTGTGATCGGTCACGCCAGTCACTAGGATCGGTTACACCAATTACTAGGACCGGTTACACCAATTACAAGTATCGATTACACAACTCTGTTGTGATCGGTCACACCAATTACTAGGATCGGTCACACCAATTACAAATATCGATCATACCATCTCAGGTGATTACTTAGGATCGGTTACACTAATTAATCAAAACTAGTCATACCAAATCATAAGTCGGGCATTGTGATTAGTTATATCACAATGCATAAAAAGTTATGATCGGTTCTACTAACTCACACATATTGGTAATCCAAAGATATGCAATAAATAACTATACCAATAAGCCTAACGATTTCCCTTTCGATTCATAAAACAAGTTCATGAATATACTTCCTTTAGACAAATGTAGACATTGTTTCCTAGGATGAAATCTTCACCTTTACCCATACACATAATCACAATAGCATTCATAAGATTATGTCGATGTCATATCTACGAAGTTCAAAAGATAAGTGTTATACTTCATAGTCTAATTCCTTAATACTATGATCATATGATCATGTCTCACTACATTCATTCACAGCTTCGCAGTTATGTTTTTAATATAGCACGACTTGAAAGATATGTTAGAAATGAAACAGTTCAAGTCAATATTACTAACCTCAAGAGGAAGGATGATGTTGTCGTTGTAGCTCGTGACTTCTTCACGTGCTTCAGGTCTTCGAGTAATACTTGTATGTCACATATTCTTAGACTTTCTAGTCTAACCTATACGAAGTTGTCTCTAGTACATAATCAAGCGACTCTTAGATGAGTTTTGATTCACTAAAATATGACAACCAAGCTTGACATACCAACGCTTGGTGGGTTTAACCGAGCTATGCTCTAACAATCTCCCCCTTTGTCAATTTTAGCGACAAAACTCTTAATACATATGGATAGAAAAATTACAAGAATTCATTATACACACGCTTGATTTCAAGTTTCAACAGCACGATAACCTGCATATATTCAATTAATAAATGTCGTTGTTGACATCTGAATAACAAAGCTTATACTCTCTCTAAAGGTAACATAGGTAGATATTCAATCCGAACATCTTTGTTATTCCCCTTTTGTAGTCAAGATAACTACACAACGATATGAAATGTTTCTCCCCCTTAGTTAATGCTTTACTCTTTCATTAGATATAACGTTTAAGAACAATTGTCATTTCCTTAGTGATTCCAAATCCCTTGATTACTTCATATATTTCTCCCCCTTTTTGTCACAAAATGACAAAGGTTCGAGCAAGACAATGACTAAATGCAATCCATGTTTAGTTTAAATACAACCTTCTTTTAAGTAATTGATAGTTTTATTCAAAAATAGACCTTCTACAATAATCGAAGTAAATCAAAAACTGATGTCTATTTTTCTTGGAAAGATCTTTAAACAGTTTTTCTCAAAGATCATCTTCAATATCCTCAAATTTCTCAGGATCTTCATCAACAACATCTTGAATGATTTCCCGGATTTTGTACACAGTACCTTGATTATGTTCACAGGCTAAAGCATTAAACCTTTCGATTAATATTCCGAGCATACTCCTATAGATGGTGGATTTTCAACAAAGGTCAAAACCGTAAAATCATGATACTGCATGTTTCTGACACGGCTTTCAGGCATTTCGTATTTTACGATCCATGATGAATATGTTTCTTGAAAATCCTCCACTAGCTGAGCGTTCGATGCCTCGCATTTCATCATGCCCTCTATGTAGAATAACATAATTGGGCGGTTCTCCGTAAGATTGAGAGCAGTAACGCCTTCAGGACGTCGGTGATACTCGATGTTCCCTGACTACATGAGAGAGACCCCCCTCTACATAGAAGAACGATTGGGCGGTTCTCCATAAGATTGAGAGCATTAACGCCTTCAGGTTGACAGCACTATGCACCTCTCAGAATGGGTATGACGCTTTAACTGGCTAATATCCCTTCTGCAATAGATTAATTCTACCGTGACATTCACCACTGAATTCCTAGAAGATAATCTATTTTATCTCATTACTTCGATTCCATGGTCGAATCAACGGCTTGATCTCATGGAATGGTAATAGATAATTATCTTATCTCATTACTCCGATTTCATGATCAAATCCACGATTGATCTCATGGAATGGTAATAGATAATTTTATTACTCTGATTCTATGGTCGAATCCATGATCCCATGGAATGATAATGCTCATTTTATTATTCCGAATGCATGGTCGAATCCACGTCTGATCCTATGAATTGATAATAAATAACTACTCACCTTTATTACTCAGTTTCATGAATCATTCTCCACTGAACTTCATAAATTAGTAATAAATACTCAACAACCGGGCATTTGGATTATCACTGAGTAAGCCCCAAGAAAATGGTGCAAGTGTACTCGACAATGATGCAGGACCGAGCACCCGAATGCACGAACGAGCATTCAAAAATATGGACAAACGAGAAATCCTACACAAAACAGGAGAGACAGAATAATAATATTAAAATAATAAAAAAGAGGCGCTCATGGGCCGGGCCCACCGGCTGGCCGGCCGTGCCCTAGCCGTGGCTGGTCCCATGCCTCTTCCATTATTTTTCCTCATTTTGTTATTTTCATGAACTCATGAAAACTCCTTCATTCTAGCAACTTTCCTTGTTTGAGCAAAACTCGCAGTTTCTCCATATTTTCATGGTTTCATGAGAAATAATAATATAAAATAGGGAAAGGTATCGCGGGACCGGGAAACCTAGCCGTCCGTCCATGCCCTGGTCGTGGCCGGTCTCAACAGACATGTTCAATCCATGAATCACTGAACATTCGTCACTCATGCTCAATTCAACAAAAACCTAGACTCATTGTCTAAACAGTCAACAACTGACTAATTAAATGCACGTCCGTCATGCAGACTCCACGATTCGTGAGACATCAATCACGTCACATGGGGGGATATCAATTAGGGTTTTGGTCTGGCGGCCTACGGCACGTGGATTCATCCACGATGAGAAATGTGAGTAAGTCGTGCAAACGGTTGAAGGAGTTAGCAAAGTAGTGTGTGGATGGTTAACCAAGTCTCCGCATGGCCTGGAACTGGTTTCACCACGATTTACCACTTCCCCACTCTTTCACTCAATAAACCGTCACACTTACAGGGATCAAGGTGTTTTACTATTCTGACAATATAAATAAGTCTCTGAATCCATGATTGAGGGGACATCAACATTCGTCTACACATAATTTCTCGAGCAATTACTCTCAAGAATTCGTCAATCTCCCAGAACTTATTCGAACTCGTCAGTTTACAGAAAACTTGCAGAAACCTTCAACACATCCACAATCCTTGATCATCATTGATCCCACACAATTCTCAGCTTTCCTTATACAGATCAACCCATCTCCCTCTTTGTGACCGAATTGACTCTGGAACGGCCATTGACTTGGTTTAGGCCGGAGTCCTACAGATTGATCTCTCGAATCCAAGCACTCCCTTTGCAGTGCATCTGTGTGAGGTTGAATAGTTTGCTCGGTTGAGGAGTCTCGACAACACGCTCGTCTCTTCAATTACCTGAAAAACCGGCAAATCGTTTTTCCCCATCTACAGATTGGCGACCACAGTGGGAGATTAATCTCTCGGTTGCAATCTCAAACTTTCACAAAATGGTTGATCTTAGGTCAGGATCAGTTACTAATCCTGACACAAACAACGCCAGCACTAGCAACAATGGTGGTACTCCAGAAACCGTTCCTGCTTCCAACAATGGTACTGGCGGCACCACCCCTCCTCAAACAAACATCAGAAGTAATCCGCTCTTCGGCAGGACTCTTGAAGAAGTCAGAAAAGATCCGCCTACCATAATCGATCTCATGAAGATTCAATAAATTCTTGACAAGAATCAAATAGATATGGAAACAACATAAAAGCAACTATGCGCTCATCTCAAGGACCTCACTGACAAGATGTCAGAGACGACTCAGGAGAAGGGAAAAGCCAAAGAAGCATCTCCAACTGCTGATCCTGAAGTTGTTCCAGTAGTTGACAATGATAAAGTCCACAAAGCTGCGGAAAAGTCATCAACAAAAGAGCCTGCCGGTTTCATCACTCATGAAGATCTGGAACGTTTTATGAAGGATCAAGGGAAAGGCAATGCACCATCTGTCTGCCGTCATCAACCTCCATAACCTGCTGCTACGCAGAGAATCCCTCTCCCAAAAGGCTACACTTCTCCTATGTTCACACTGTACAACGGATCAGGGAATGCTCGAGAACACGTCTCTCGATTCCTGGAGGCACTAGGAGAGCATGAAAACAATCATGTTGTCTGTCTGAAAGAATTCTCGAAATCTCTGACAGGCCGAGCATACACCTGGTACAACAACATTGCACCTGGGAGCATCGCTAACTTGGGAGAAATAGTTAACGCCTTCTACAGGAAGTACTTCTTCGTCTCTGAGCAGATTACTCTTTCTGACTTAGGAAGGATGGCTCAGAAGAACAATGAACATCCGAACGATTATGTGAAGCGGTTCAGAGTCCAAGCTTTGGATTGTCATGACCCGAATGTCACTGAACAACAAATGGTGGACTTGTGAATCAACGGAACGATGCCGGTCTACAGAGCCTTGCTGGAAAATCTCCGGTTCCAGACTTTCTCAGAGCTTCATGAAGCACCCAAACGATCAGCGACTACTGCACCTGCTTTACTGGAAAGAGCAAAGTCTGCAAGGTCGAGGAACCTCGAAGCAGCCGATGTTTAGTCAACGATCAGTACAATCCCCAGCCTTTAACAAACGTTGTTGCTGAAAGGAATGAAAGGAAAGCCAATATACAACATCGGAGCGCTTCTCCAACATCCCAGGCTTCTTTGAAGGCGCAAAGAAAAGATAACCAATCCTAAAATGCGCAAACCTCGACCAAGCATCAACGAACGGGGAAGTGATTAGACAGACTCAAAATTCTCTCTTCTCATGAAGGAGTGATCGAGTTACTGGAAGTCTGAGTTCAAGATGGTGCAATCAAATTATCGTTCATCAGGAGAGAGCCAACCGAAGGAGAAATGGAGAATCTCAGGTACTGTCACCTTCATAAGTCCATCGATCATCCAACAAGTAACTGAAACATTTTGAAGCACATCTTCAAAGAGAAGGTTGATCGATAATAGCTTCAACTGGGGACTGAAGGAGTACATAAGAATCCTCTCCCAAACCTTTACACTCTCTGAACAACCAGTCAAAGAAGCAGTCCAATTATTGATCGAGCATATCTGTGAAATTGCTCTATCTGTCGAAGGCACAAAGGAAAGACATGTTCACGACACCGAATTACATTGTGTTAGACGTCAGTCCATCCCAGAAATGCTCCTTGAACCTTCATCCGCAGACAAGGAGATGTACGACTGGGGACTGCTTACCACAGTCCATCTTAGAGGAAATGAATTCGGAAGAATGTTGATTGATGCTGACACCGCCATCAACATCATTCTACTGAAAATCCTCAGAGCCGCAAGCATCATTCGACAAGAAGCTACTCGTGATCCCATCTCAATCAGAGACCTTGAAGGAATGCTCAGAAAGATCCAAGATATGGCATTGTCTTCAGAAGAGCGTGGATCCATGCTGAAAAGATGGCTACTGAAAAAGTGCCTTTGGTTGCACATCTCTCTGAAGAAAGTTCTGATTCAGAAGATTTGGCGGGCGTTCCATCATCAGAGCACTTGGAGGAATTTCGAACTTTGACGAGGTTGAATCAAGAACCTGCAAAATATGCATAAACATTCATCAAGAGGTTCCACACTCAGGCAAGTCTCATTCATTCCATGTCTATGTCATTTATTTACTCACATGTTATCCTAGCATGGGGACTCAATTCTGCTAGCAACTCTGTTATTGCAAGACAAATGGTAGCTTCACCGTATTAGTATTTTACCAAGTGGTTGAGTCTGACATTTCTTCGAATCGAGCACTGAGACATTCATTACTGAGATGATGTCCAAGCATGGAAAATAATACTTTGGACATTTCTCCATAGCCTTGCAGGAGTGTTCATGTGTGCCACAAAATCAGAAAGCTCTGATGTCTGCACAAGTGTTGAATCCCGCTATCGCAGTGAAAGGAATGCTGAATCAACAGAAGATAGTTGGGGCCGAGACGATCAAACCTAAGACATGCTCAAGGGATATGACACTTCAACGCTCAAGCATCTAAGAGGCCTTCAAATTGTACTCCCAATCGAAGAGTACACCTTCGATAATAGCGCATCTAACTTTAGCACAAATATCTTGACGATGACGCACTGATCAACACCAGCACGATCGAAGTGTAACTGAACTACAATCGATAAGTCTTTACTGTCCCATGATAAGACTTTTGAAGCATATGCAACATCATTCATAAATGAATGGCACTAACTCCTTCAACATACACTGGGCAACCTGAGGTGATTCCGTGAAACTTCATCAACGAGACTCCTCTACATCATAAACCCTGCACGACTGAGGAACTTCTTCTCTTTACTGATCACATAAAATCATGGTTCTAGCCTTTTCATTTTCTAAAGCAACTTCGAACCGGCATCAACAAGAATTTATGGAGAAAATTCAATCGCGATCTCAGCATCAACAACGGTCTCAGGAGCAACATCCTCATGACAGGGCTTCATCAACTAACCATTCTCTGAAGCATCGCTCGATGAAGCGGACTTCTCCAAGCATTAATGATTCGTATCAAGATGTGTAGACATTAAAATATGTTCACATGAAAGTCTTCCCAAAGCTTGCACGACTGGTGGGCACAAGCCAAAGACTTCCACAAGATGTTCTCATCACCTCTACAAATGAGATACAACACACTTCAGGCCATGGGTTTAAAAAAACGTACCAATGGGTGAGGAATGAGACAATTCTTCCTGAACGAAAGATGTTTTCCTATGTCTCTTCTACAACGTACCAAAAGGGCGCATCAATCGGACATACGAGCTGAAAGATATGGCCTTTACCGTCAGGTCTACGAAATCTGAAAAAATTTATACGGGATTACAAATTACAAATGTGCACGCTTCGTTGGCTGACCTCTACAACCCCAAATCAAGTGATTCTTGTCTCATGAGATAATTCAGTCTCTTAGATTCAAAATTTGGGTCAAGCATCAAATTCCGACGTCGTATGAGGTTCCTACAACTTCCAGAGCATACAACATGCAAGCAACAATTCTTAGACGGGATTCATAATTTCCACAGTCGATCGGTGTCCACCAGGTCTTTCCACTAAGTCCTTCATCAAGGTACCTTCAACTTCGACCACCTGGGTCTTTACATCAATTTTTCTACCCGGGTCCTCTATCCAAGTCTTTCCATAAGAAGAGAAAACGAAAAGGAAAAATTTAACAAAGTACTGGGGACTGACGGTCCCACTGATCATGATGATCAGTTTCACAGTCCAAGACCCGTGGCACCAGACTCTCATGTGCTAATCATTCATCATAAAAGGAATGCTACGACCAGTACATGCAACCATGGTCATTATATCATCCCCTCTTGAGAGAAACCTCAGTTATGGTTCCGTGACTAGGGTTTCAGAAGTAATGTTTCTACGTCTGCTCCCTGACTATGCACCTCAGAATGGGTATGACGCTTTAAATGGTTAATATCCCTTCTACAATAGATTAATTTTATCGTGACATTACCACTGAATTCCTAGAAGATAATCTATTTTATCTCATTACTCCGATTCCATGGTCGAATCCACGGCTTGATCTCATGGAATGGTAATAGATAATTATCTTATCTCATTAATCCGATTTCATGATCGAATCCACGGCTGATCTCATGGAATGGTAATAGATAATTCTATTACTCTGATTCTATGGTCGAATCCATGATCCCATGGAATGGTAATTCTCATTTTATTATTCCGAATTCATGGTCGAATCCACGGCTGATCCTATAAATTGATAATAAATAACTACTCACCTTTATTACTCAGTTTCATGAATCATTCTCCACTGAATTTCATAAATTTGTAATAAATACTCAACAACTGGGCATCTGGACTATCACTGAGTAAGCCCCAAGAAAATGGTGCAAGTGTACTCGACAATGATGCACGACCGAGCACCCGAATGCACGAACGAGCATTCAAAAATATGGACAAACGAGGAATCCTACACAAAACAAGAGAGACAAAATAATAATATTAAAATAATAAAAAAGAGGCGCTTATGGGTCGGGCCCACCGGCTGGCCGACCGTGCCCTAGCCGTGGCCGGTCTCATGCCTCTTCCATTATTTTTCCTTATTTTGTTATTTTCATGAACTCATGAAAACTCCTTCATTCTAGCAACTTTCCTTGTTTAATCAAAACTCACGGTTTCTCCATATTTTCATGGTTTCATGAGAAATAATAGTATAAAATAGGGAAAGGTGTCGTGGGACTGGGCAACCTAGCCCGACGGCCATGCCCTAGCCGTGGCCGGTCCCACACCTTGCAATTCCTTGTCCTTTCATAATTATTATTTCCCTAATCTCATGAAACTTCTCCGTTTCAACAAAACTCATGGATTCTCCATAGTTTCACGGTTTCATAAAAATAATAATATAAAATAGGGAGAGGTGTTGCGGACCGGGTTACCTGACCGCCCGGCCATGCCCTAGACGTGACCGGTCCCACACCTTACAATCCCTAATCTTTCATAATTATTATTTCTCTCATCTCATGAAACTCCTCAGTTTGAGCAAAAATCATGGTTTCTTCATATTTTCTCAAATATTGCTCAAACCATGAAAAAGCCAAAAAGTCAAATGGTCACATGACCGACTAGGTTATTCACGAAAAATATTAAAATATCATTGTTTTAATATTCTCAAAATTTGATGAAACGAGCAAAGTTCTACTTTGCTCATTAGAGCAAAATCAAGAATTTCAGTCAAAGATCAAAATTCAACATATTGCTCAAACGCACACCAGAAAATACCGAAACTCTCAATACTGAGATACGAACATTATGGTGACATAGGCATGCTCCCTTAACCGACCAAGGGCGTCTCTAAGGATTGCAACGAGCCGGTCCCACACGTTTTCATAATTTTGACCTAATTTGCGCAATCGCTCATACTGGGTCCAAACTCTTTCCAATCAACCTGGAGTTGGCTCAAACGACCATCAGCTGGTCCCACGACCACCAAGGGCCAGTCTCATGACCTTTTGTTCGGTCCCTTACTTTTCCATAATTAGGTTTTATCACTTAATGCTCAATCGAGCACTATTTCAATAAATGATGAAACCGGCATTTAAATCATCCTTCTTTCACCAACTGGCGAACTAAGGACCCCGGTGCATGCTCACTCGAGCACTTGGGAACCACATGGAAGTATATCATCCCATGTGGTCGGTCCTTCTATCACTCATGACCTATTTTCAGCGATTCATCAATTGATGAACAATTGATCAAAAACCAGGGTTTCGAATAAGCGCTCCACAAATCATCATTCTGAGCAAGATTCAAACACTAATGAATTTATGTTGATTCAGCAATCAACATCCGGATTAATCATATAATGTTTGGTAGTCTACCAGTATTTTAATTAATATTTTATTGGATCACGTTACCAATAAATAATTCGTCGAATTGAGCAATACTTGCTCAGTTGCTCGAATACTGATCCAACTATCAATATTCAGTAATTTATCAGTAATTCGTCGAAAGAAATACTTGATCAGTTGCTCGAATATTGATCCAACTATCAATATTCAGTGATTTTCCGAATTGAGCAATACTTGCTCAGTTGCTTGAATATTGATCCAACTATCAATATTCAATAATTCATCGTCGAATTTACAATCTTTGCTAATACGCGCAATGTCAACATCATTCAAAGAACTACGTCTCAATAGACATGTTCGATCCATGAATCACTGAACATTCGTCACTCATGCTCAATTCAACAAAAACCTAGACTCATTGTCTAAACAGTCAACAACTGACTAATTAAGTGCACGTCCGTCATGCAGACTCCACGATTCGTGAGACATCAATCACGTCATATGGGGGGATATCAATTAGGGTTTTGGTCTGGTGGCCTACGTCACTTGGATTCATCCACGATGAGAAATGTGAGTAATTCGTGCAAACGGTTGAAGGAGTTAGCAAAGTAGTGGGTGGACGGTTAACCAAGTCTCCGCATGGCCTGGAACTGGTTTCACCACGATTTACCACTTCCCCACTCATTCACTCAAGAAACCGTCACACTTACAGGGATCAAGGTATTTTACTATTCTGAAAATATAAATAAGTCTCTGAATCCATGATTAAGGGGACATCAACATTCGTCTACACAGAATTTCTCGAGCAATTACTATCAAGAATTCGTCAATCTCCCAAAACTTATTTAAACTCATCAGTGCAAAGAAAACTTGCAGAAACCTTCAACACATCCACAATCCTTGATCATCATTGATCCCACACAATTCTCAGCTTTCCTCATACAGATCAACCCATCTCCCTCTTTGTGACCGAATTGACTCTGGAACGGCCATTGATTTGGTTTAGGACGGAGTCCTACAGATTGATCTCTCGAATCTAAGCACTCCCTTTGCAGTGCATCTGTGTGAGGTTGAACAGTTTACTCGGTTGAGGAGTCTCGACAACACGCTCGCCTCTTCAATTCCATGAAAAACCAGCAAATCGTTTTTCCCCATCTACAACTCCATATTACCGATTCCAAGTTTAATCAGCTTTCTTTGGTTACGGATAACAGTTCTTAGTAATGCTGCTTGTCTGTGATGAGTTTCAATAGTACTGAGGAGGACTTGACGTAGATTGAGAATATCAACCTTAGCATCCAAACTGTTTTGAACAAGAAGATGAGTCACATCTTTCCTTTCTTTTCCTTTATCTCCACAATTAGATTTCTTGAAGGAATCATCAAGATTAATAGTTTCATTAGAGCCATTCCACTCAAAGCTTTTAGAATCTTATCTTGAGATCTGGTTTGAGGATACATCTTTTAGTATAAGTTCTCAAACAGATGAGTACATATACTAGAGAATTTTAACACATACCAAACGTAGGTGTCATCTTAGAATAAATAATTATGACCAGGTTTGAAAAGATTTTCGCATCTTATGAGTTATCAAATCACAAAGATTCTTTAATTAATCTTATAGATCATGTATCTAAAAATAATTTAGACAAGAAACCTTATCTTATTTACACAAGCTGTTGTAAGACAACTTTTCTACACGTGAGGACTTATTAAGTATCTTCAGGTAGTTGTGTATACTCTTTATGTTGAATAAGACATATTAACAGGATACAAGATGCCCAGATACTTGTGCTTCCTTACATCAAAAGATTTGGGCATTGCAAGGATGCACTTTTCAACACGTTTAAGTGTTACGGTGAGAAGAACCTTCCTCACCAAGTACCATTGAAGTAACATCTTCCTTCTTATCTTTAAGGACATGATCTTGTGCCCTTGTGTAGGATTCGAATTCATCCTTTTTATCATGAATATTGCATGATGCTATATCCTTGATTACATTTTGAGCCCAGGATGGCATGTTCTTTGTATTCGAACCCGTGTGATCTTGATCTGCCATTAAACAGATTGCAGATGTTTTTCGTTCAAGATATTCTATATGTCCCCTTAAGGTATCCATCCCTTTTTGATAATATTTTCCTTAACACTTATCAAGGTATAACTTTCGACATGTCTGTGTAAGAAAATCTTCTAAAAGGATTTTATTCCTTATTTGTGAATGTTCCAGCGACTGCGTAAGATATTCACACTCTGAAGTTTGCTGATGTACTTCGTTGCTGAAAGCCAGTTTTTGTTCCAAATAATCTGCTAGATTATTTTGAAGACTGAGTGTTTCTCGCTTTCCTTCACAAATTCATACATTTAGTCGAATAATAATTTCTAGGACATCATCCAGGTTATCAATGGTTTTTCCTGCTTCTGAATATGTTTCAATATGTTTGAAAAACCTTTCTAATATTTTACGAAATTCAGATTTTGGGAAGGATAGTGAATCATATTTCTTCTCTCTTTCTGGAATAGAAACAGAAGATTTTTCACCAGTGATTGGAGTCAGATCCAAAACATGTGTTGGTTTTGGATACATTCTTTTCTGATCATGATCATGATTCTCAATCAAGTTATCAGTTCTGGACTTTCTTCTTGATTTTCGAAAAGACTTTCGAGACCAATTTCCATTGACCTTCTCCGAGAGCTTATTCTCACCATCTTGATGCTCGTTAACCGAGTTCTTAATAAGTTTGGCTTTGCTTTTCTTATTTTGACTCAATTCTTATAGGTTTTGGATCGTACCAAACACATATTGTTAGATATTTTCGTGTTTGCCTGCTCTGATACCAATTGAAAAGATGAGGGTACCCAAATACACCACAATCTTTAAATTATCCACCTATAAGTCCTCTTACCAAAAGTGATTATCTATGGACAAAGTCGAGACAATACGACAAATCGGTATTCACACTTTGTGTGATCGTCTATGGATACAAGATCAAGACAATACAACAAACAAACTGTGATTACTTGATAATACGTTCGGATTTAATCAAACTCTATAGGATCACTATCAAGCAATACAGAGTTAACGTGTGTGATTTACTTTAAAATAATAAATGACACAACAAGATTTTGTTAACGAGGAAACCACAAATGCTAGTTTCCTAGGATGAAATCACACCTATATTCAATACATAAGGAGTAACATAGATTATGTCGATGTCGCACTTACGAAGTTCAAAAGATAAATGTTATACTTCGTAATCAAATATTATTCCTTGACGCATTATAATAAAATGACCAAGTATAATACTAGAGTATTAAATATAGCCTCACATGTTATATTTTCAATATTAAAAGACTTGAAAGCAACAATAAGAATGAAAACAAGTCAGTATCACTAACCTCAAGTAGAAGGATGATGTCTTCATTGTGTTCGATACGTTTTCACGATCTTCGGGTCTTCAGAGTAATACTTGTATGTCTCAACATTCATAGACTTTCTGGTCTAACCTAAACGAAGTTGACTTTAGTACATTTAATCAAGTGACTCTAATTGAGTTTTGATACTAAAATATGACCACCAACCTTGAAATACCCACGCTTGGTGGGTTCAACCGAGCAATGCTCCAACAACCATTAATTTTAATTTTTTTATTATCTGATACTGTACATTCGACATGCTCGATAAAAAATATTATATGCTGACTGTGATTGTAAGAACAAAATCATAAAAGAACAATCTGCATAGTTTCGAAGATATTATTTGTGTCGATTGTGGAGCAAACAATCGACATTGTTTTATATATTCGAAAATACCGACTGTCCCTAGATATCGGGGGAATACGGAACGTCAGCATTGTTTTGAGATAAAACCAATACCAATTTCTTGTCGTTGGTATTGCATTCATCCTAAAATAATGCTGATTGTAACTCTGAAAATACAAAATCAAACGCACATAAGTCACCCCTGACACACTAAAATCAATTGGGAGCCATTAAAATCAATATAAGCACCTTTTATTTAGTGAAATGAGGATTTCCCAACATCAAATTCTTTACTAGAATCTCTCATATCACTCAGATCTCCCAAAATTCTTCTTCTACTTCTTCTATAACCGATACTCAAAAAATAAGATCAAAATATAAGTTTAACCTTAACATACTTGAGGAATACTCAAGGGTAATTTAGATGTTACCAAATTTATTTGGATAAGGAGTTCTTCAAATTACTTCATAATTTTTTTTTTAATTTTTTAGTATCCCCCAATTCTGGCTTCATTTTTATTCCTATGAATCAACCCCTACAATTGATAAACATGTGAAAAAAATTAGGAAGTATTTAGAACCCTCATTCACTTTTCTCTCTCTTATGTTAAACCCTTGAGTGTCGTCTGCTCCTGCTCAGATCCATTCCCATAAAAGCTGATCTGGGTAGACCATCACAAAAAAAATCCCCCCTTTTTTTGCTTCGTTTTAAGTGTTTTTTAAGCTTTAATCTTCTGGTTTTAGTTTTTATTTTTAGGGTTTGTGTTTGTTTGATTTTTCCC
Source organism: Papaver somniferum (assembly GCF_003573695.1). NCBI lineage: Eukaryota > Viridiplantae > Streptophyta > Magnoliopsida > Ranunculales > Papaveraceae > Papaver > Papaver somniferum. The sequence continues at coordinate 92,556,872 of NC_039366.1, read as the reverse complement.
TGCTTTTGTGGGTTTTGAATCATGTGAATGATTGATTCTCTTTGGGTGTAAGGAAAATCTCTCGATGTTATGTGCTTCAATCACACAACAACAACAATTGCTTAATCAACAAATCCAGTCCTTTCCATTCGGCTACCCAATCTCTTTTGGTTTCGACAACTCAATCATGTTCGGTTCCAACAACATCATCACCGGATAGTAGAACAACAACAATAATCTGCATCTTCAGAAACTCGATTCGAAGGATCACTCTGCTCGATTTACATCGATTCCCTTTGATTCAGACCGATCCAGACTACTATTGCTACTTCCAATTTAGTTATTTCAGTTACTTTGTTCTTGATATTATTCACCTACAAAATGGTTGGGTCATCTATTGATCCTAACAGTTCTTGAAGATCGGGTTGGTTTTAATAGGGAACCAAACATGCCCATTTAACCTTATTGTAGTTGTTTTGTCTCTGTTTCACTCAATTAGGATCCTTAGAAGGGTTGTAGATCACTTTCTGATCTATGGTTGTAACTGGTGCAATCTGTTTATCTTTGATCTTTCAGACGAGTTTGTCGTACATGTAATAACACCAATTCTGATTCGGTAGTTAGCTTCAATGTTATTTAGGGTTTCTTAAAGAAAAAAAAAGTACAAAGATTCATAGCTACGTAATGGGTTTTGTATATTTTATCTTTAACCACACATCACAAATCTGATATATCAAACCGCTGAACCTCCCTCTCCAAAATATTCAGTGAACATGAGATGGAAAATCAAAGAATGAATTTATTTAGTTGATCTGCATCACTTGAGAATTTGAACGTTTTCTCTAAATTATGTGGAGCGAAAACCAAAGACGTAGCGGAGATTGATGAGAATTTGAGAGAAGTTGTTATTTTTGAGAAAGCCAGTAATTCTAGATGAAGGGAGATATAGCCTGCGTAAATTTTAGGATATAATTCGTTGGGGAGTTTATTTGTTTTAATATCTTTCGCATAGGAGTGTTGACATTTTTGTCACTCTAATTTTTCACATTTGAAGGAAAAATTAGATAAATATTACATAACCATTTTTCGCGTAGGAAAACGAATATATAGGGTAATGTTATATACATATACATATTCATCTAAATTAATTCTAAAAAAATCATTAAGAACTTAGTATAAAATGCGTGGAATTCAGCCTAATCAGATTTTGAGGACACTTATATTGCCACTAAAGATAATAATAAATTAGATAAATATCAAATAACCATTTTTTTCTTTTTATTAAACATTATTAGGATACCATGTTACATGTGATTTTCAGTTTGGTTTAGGGTTCAACATATTATTAAATAAATGTTACAACATTAAATAAATGTTACAACGGATGACGTTATGGCACTAGTTATTTATAGTTTGTTACAAAAAAAAATTAACATTTTTTTTTCTTTTATCTAACAACATAGTATAGTGATTTCTAGGCTATATCCAAACTCCTTTATATTGGAATTGGTCCCGCAATTACAGGTTCAAACCTCTCCATAGTGAGAGGGAGCACGAGAACCATCCGACCACTATGATGGTTCTCAAAATAACACTGTCCTACTGGCCAAACTTTTAAAAATCGTCCCAATGGCAGTCTGAGTAGCATGGATAAGGGGAAACTTGATGAGATATCCTGTTTATATGTATGTCGACGGCCTCGTGGTATTGAACGAACAAGATGATTCCACGCGGCACATAATAAAGATACTGGATAGACGGATCTCAAAACAACTCCAGAAGTACAGAATCCACACTGATAGTTTCATTTGAGGTTAGTTTTTTTCCTGAGAGAGAAAAAGGAAAACCAAATAATAAAATTGGTGATCCAAGAGAAAACCAGGGTTTCCATTTTGGTTGCACCACCACCGCTCGCTTTACTCCCGCGGTGTCTCTGTCTCTCTTCCTCCGGGAGACGAGAACGTTTATTAACAAAATCGGGTCAGGGTTATCTTGATTCATTTGTTGGTTGATAAGAAGAAGAAGAAGAAGTAAGAAGGAAAAGATGAGTATAGATGTAATAACTCCCAACTCTCATGGAAATCTTGATGAAGAGATTGCTCAGCTTATGCAGTGTAAACCCTTGTCTGAGCAAGAGGTACGTTCTCTCTACGTCGTCTCTACCTCTTCTTCTTCTCTCTCCATTTCTTTGAATCTCATTTTCTGAATCTTTGTTTTGAACAAATCAAATTAGGTTTTTTTATGGAAATGAGCTATTTTTTGATTCATGTTTGAGCTGGTTTCATAAGATCCGGTTCATTTTATGGATCGGGTTTTTGTTTTGTGTCATTTTTATCATTTTCTTGGGGTTCATTTGGGAGTGATCTGTTAATTACCGATGGGTGTGAATTTCTATCTTGATTTGTACTAGATTTTTCTTGGAGATCAGGGGGTTTTGCCCTAGATTTGATTAGTTTTGAGCCAGATCGGCTTTGTTTAGGTGTAGGATCTGTTTGGAAATGGTGGAGATTTAGACTGTTTCTCTCTTTAGTTTATAGAAAGAGAGTGCTTGATGTTGGAATCTGTGCAGTAGTTGAATTTGCTTAGCAGTTTTAAGGTTTTTTTCACTATTTTCAAGCGCAGGATTTGGGTTGAGATACTTTACCTTCGTTTTCAGCTACTTCCTTGCGTACATAGAACTTCTCGTTGCTTTTTTAAAAACAATGTCCAATATAAAACTGGCCTGTTCCAACTTTTTGTTAAAAGCAAGATGGCTATTGTGCAGGATGACAACACTTTTTCAATTGTACTTCTGTATTAATCTGTAATCGTTGCTGGTTGATATTGTTGTATTGGTGAATATAAAAACTAGATCTGCAGGGGAGAATTTGGCAAAACTTCTAAGTTACATCTATTCCTTCTAATGAATGCTATTTCTGGCTTGTGAGAGTCATATTAAGCTTTCAACATTTGTTTTTTGCTTGACTCTAGGTAAGGGGATTATGTGAGAAAGCAAAGGAGATACTAATGGAAGAGAGCAATGTACAGGTATGACATTGTTTTCGCTCTATATTGCTACCATATCTCATGGAATTCTGAACCCTATTGTAATTTTCATATGATCTGACCAATAAGGTGTGGCTTACTATATACTCAAAATTCTCTCAAGAGTAACGTTGTATATTGCAAACATTTAATGAGGAGTAGCCACCTTTAATGGTTGCATCCTTGCTCACATTGTGTATATTGCAAACAAAAGAGTAAGGTACACCATCAAAAGCTATTTAGCATACACATGATCCTCGCTGTGGTTTTGATGAAGAATCTTTATCTTGGGGTTTGTTGGTAAATATAAAATATCAAAGTATGTAGCGGAAGTTTGTGGCGAAGCTATGTGTAATACGTTAGGTTTAAGTTAAATTTACATAAAACAGAAGTAAACTTGAGTACCAATATACTGAGAAACGAGCACACAATGTTCCATGTTTCCTTCTTTCCAATACATGCTTCACTGATTTGTATTTCATCCTTTCCTTAGCAGCACTTTCATGAAATATTATAGGTGGTTGTATATCCGTTCGTTGTATGGAGCAAATTAAAAGCTGTATATTAATCTGGACTTTCTTTGATGTACTACAGCCAGTAAAAAGCCCCGTCACAATTTGCGGTGATATTCATGGGCAGTTTCATGATCTTGCAGAACTTTTCCGAATTGGAGGAAAGGTATTTGCTCAGTCTAGCATTTCCGATTCATCTTGTCTTATGTTGCTGCTATTATGTGATCAATAGATGTATTATCTCATACAACACCCAATTTGGAATCTAATGGTGTTTTTTCTTTTATCTTTCCGGTAGTGTCCAGATACCAATTACTTGTTTATGGGAGATTATGTGGATCGAGGTTATTATTCCGTTGAAACTGTAACGGTAAGCTCAATCAGACTGTTATTACTTTTTATGCCAGTCATTGTAAACGTGTGAGTTGTTAACTGTACTCAGTTTTGCTACATATTTGAAGATGATAATACACTACACATGAGTATGTCCTTATATAGTAGCATCACACTTGTATAAGTGACGCAGTTTCTAGCATGTGCCAGTTCTGTATCCTCTTTGTCTTTTTCAAAGTTTTCTTTCTCTGATCCTATAATACTACTGTTAGAACTTCTAAAATGTTAAGTATGCAGCTCATTTTTTAATCTCACTACGTGCAGATAATACTTACATTTCTGTATAGACCAGTGCCAAAGTCGCAGGGCCTTTTATCTCTTCATACTTACAGTAGTTCCGCACGTAATACTTGTTTCCATGCATAGAAATTATTTCAATTTGCTTATACTCGGTTTTAATAGATGGATAAGATTATTTGATGGATTTGGTTGGAGTTGTATAGCCTCCTTAAAATGGTTATTGGTTCTTACAGTATGTGCTTTTTGTAACTTAGATTTTCATGATTGTGCGTGCTGTTTGATAGTACTGACTAGATTGCATATTCCAGCTGCTGGTGGCTCTGAAAGTGCGCTACCCTCAGCGAATTACCATTCTTCGAGGAAACCATGAAAGTCGTCAGGTATTTGGTTTTTATACCCATGATTGAAGTCAAATGCGGAATAGGCTGAATATAGATTCTAATTTATAGTGGCTGTTTCCAGCTTTGTGATAGAGTGGTACTTGTGCTTAAAAGATGTAATATCTGTGACACATGTGCCTCAATGGCATTAGAGTGTGTATATTTGGTTCACAAATACAACTAGTTTGAGCTGAACAGTCTTTTCACTTCACTTTGCAGATTACACAGGTTTATGGGTTTTATGACGAATGCCTACGGAAGTGAGTTTCTTGTGCGCACTGATTTATCCACGGCAGATTCCAATGTGAAAAGTTATTTATTACCTTAAGTTTTAATTATAAAAATCTAATAGTCTGCATATTGTGGTCTTAATATATTATCCTTGTCTCTATCTTTGTTCTTTGGATGATCATTGATGCGGTTCAATCTTCTTTGTAAGACTAAGCTACACATTAAACTTCTGTTTCTTTAGAAACCTCAAGCTGTATATGGAGTTGTTTTCAGTTTTACGTGTATACTTGCCATTCACCATCTCTTCTCATTTGGTCAGATACTTGTTTCATTTTGAGATTCGGGGGGCGAAGAAGTCCACATGTCTTGCAATAAGTTTAGCCATCTTTTGGTATTTACATATGCATCTTTTGAGTAAGAACTTACTGAAAGAGTAAAGTGCTTATAGATCTCCTACCAAGCAATCGACTCAATTGTCAGGATATGGGTAGATGTGTCTGCTAGGATGTGGGCGGTTTTTGTCTTCTCGTTTACGTGGCCTTCAGTTATTCTATATCGTTATTCTGTACCTTTGTTATTCCTCGCGATATATTTTTTTCCTTATTGCTTTCATTGTGTAGTAGTATGAAAGTAATCGCTCTTGTAATCCATATTTTACCTGTGAAAACATGTGACTCTATTCCTCTAAAGTCGTATGAGCTAACGCTTCTTTACTAATATCTGTTGGTAGGTATGGCAATGCTAATGTATGGAAAACCTTCACGGATCTCTTCGACTATTTTCCATTGACAGCTCTGGTCAGTCGAATTTTATTACCTTTATTTGCTGTCATTTTTTGGATATTTTTTTCTCCTTAATTGTTGTTACGATTTCACATCTTTTTATTATATTTAGCATGTGCATGTTAGATTTTTAAGATAGCCGTCCTTGTAGAAGCCTTGGATGCTGGTTACCAATTTTCAGTCAAGTTAACCGGCTTTATCAGCTGATTGCTTGTCATTTTCCCCCCTATTGGAGTATTATCTTATTGTTCATTTGGAACTTTGTGAAAGGTTGAATCGGAAATATTTTGTTTGCATGGTGGACTATCTCCGTCTATTGAGACCCTCGATAATATACGAAATTTTGACCGTGTTCAAGAAGTTCCTCACGAAGGGCCTATGTGTGACCTCTTATGGTCTGACCCTGATGACCGATGTGGATGGGGTATTTCACCCCGTGGAGCTGGATATACTTTCGGCCAAGTAATCAGAACCTCTCTTCTCTCTCTTCTTTCTCTCTCTCTCTCTCTCTCTCTCTCTCTCTCTCTCTCTCTCTCTCTCTCTCTTGTCTTCTCTTCTCTTATTTGATGTGCTCACTTGGTGTGACTGATGGCAGGACATATCTGAGCAATTTAACCATACCAACAATTTAAAGCTGATTGCTAGAGCGCATCAACTTGTCATGGAGGGATTCAATTGGGGACATGTAATGAATGATGCACTCTACCATTTTTCAAGTTTTTGGCTAGTTATTTTGCTGCAAGTTAATGACTTGGGTTCTACTATCTCTTTCTTACAGGAACAAAAAGTGGTTACCATATTTAGTGCACCTAACTATTGCTACCGTTGTGGAAACATGGCATCTATCTTGGAAGTTGATGACTGCAGAGGGCACACATTCATCCAGGTCTCTCTCTCTCTCTCTCTCACACACACACACACACACACACACACACACACACACACACACACATTCATCCAGGTATCTCTCTCTCTTTCATCATGAAATTGACGCTCGAGGGGTATGATTGTTTGTTATTGCAGTTTGAGCCAGCTCCAAGGAGAGGAGAGCCTGATGTGACTCGCAGAACTCCCGACTACTTCCTATAATATAACTGGGCACAAGTTTATTGCTGATCTCCCAGCGGCAAATACTACCTACAGATCTTGCTTGCTTGTTAACACATTGACATCAAAATGAGGTGGCTCCATTCCCAATTCTTGTTTAGAGGTCTCTGTATTGGATATATGATCTGTAAATTTTTTTACCCTGCTATGCCTACTTTGATGGTGGTGGAGATGACTTCAGAAAAAAAGAAAAGAAAACAATAGCGTATGTAATGCTCTGAAACTAGTACTAGTGTACTACTGTAATGGGTATCCTTGCGAACAGTGGCAGTGGAGCTAGCAACGCTGCAGCAGCATGTAACATTTTGCAGCAAAAAGAACATGTGTTTATTTTTGTTTTTTGTTTTTTCTTGTTATTTATGGAATATGTAGAGGGAAGAAAAGGGGATATTACAATTATTATTCTTTTTTCTTTTTCTTGGGTGTTGTAGTGAAGTCAGTTGTTTTAGGGTTTTGTTAATCGTAAGTTGATTGTGATTTGATTCTAGTAATGATAGCAGGTTCCCTTCAAGCTCTCATATAGTCATCCTCCAACTCAAGTAGTCTGTTCCAAGCCAACTATTTTTCATATTTTGTACTGTTACATTTTTTTTGTGTCTCATTTGCTGTTGCATATGGTATTTGGATACTGGAGAGTAGTCGTGATGATGGCAAAGGGATAAGTTGTTGTCAACTTGTTCCTGTGTAGACGACATCTTATACCCCAAGGCATGCTTATAGTTTCTTTGAGTCGTCTCACAAAGAATTATGCATACAAAAATCAGTCCCATTTAAAATACGGTGAAATAATTTGGCTTACTGTTTTCATTCAACATTCTACCTATTGTAAATAGAGAATGTAGAGCAGAACCTCTCCATCTTTATTTGAGTGGGTTCATAAATTCTCTACAAAGGGTCATTCGTTTAGTCCAGTATGCCATCTTTCTGGCCTTTTTGGCTAGGATTACTTGCACCTTTTTTTTAAAAAGAAATCTCCATGTTGTAATCTACAATTACGAGGTGCATAACTATTGAGCTCCACCAGCTGCATTCGATTGAGTTCAACTCTTTGTCAGAAAACTCAAGAGGACTCGAAAATGAATACTTCTCGTTTCTACTGGACTTTCAAAAATGTTTTTGGAAGAAAAACATTCTTTGAACCTTATATTAATAAAAGCAAATACATTTGAAACTTATCATAAACATATGATTTTAAAGAACACTAGACCTTCAAGAATATATATACAAATAACTTGTTGTTGGATGAATCAATTCAGCCAATACAAAGATTCCGTAAGAATAAATAGCGGGTACCTTCAACTAACCCGAAGAATGATCGTTTCTTTCTTCATTTCTATCTTCCAAGTTTCTCGTAGCTCATGTTTAGATAAGATGTTAAAGAAATTACAAAAAATTTAATCAGCGCCATCTTAGTCGTTGGTGGAAAGTGTGAATAAGGGTGGCAAAAAGAGAGCCTCTTTGTGAAAAAAAACAACACATTCTTCAGTTATAAATTCATGCCACCTAACTCACATCTTCTTCACCCTTAAAACCTCATTCCCCCCCACCCATCTTTTTCATGTCACCTATCCATTGTTTGTTTACTACCTTTCTAGCCGTTTTTTAGTTTTCAGGAACTGTTTAGCTAAGTTTTCAGTACAACAACCTTTTGTTTCAAACCCATTAGTTTTTGTTTTGTTTTCTTTTTTTTTTGGTTTTACATTTTTTCATCTTTTTGCAGTCATTATGAGAGCTTTCGTCCTCCATAATCCCATCTCATTGGAACCAAAATTGATTACAAAGAGGTTGGATTTTACATGCCATAACCGACGTTGCATGGATAATGGGTTACTAACGTGGAAGAAAAGTAATAAGAATATGGTAGTGTTTTGCCAAAGCAGCAATGGAAATGTAAAAACTTCTAATGGGTTACCTTCAATACTGACTGAAAGATCACCAGCATTATCATCTGTGCCCGCCACACTTGCCGCGACAGTTGACCATGGTACTGCTACAATTTATGCTGGCAGCTTGGTTTTATCATCACAAACTACTGCAAACCAAGAAGATGTAGCATTGAAGGACTTGGTTCCTTACAAAAGAATCAATAACACATTCATGGAATTCCCTGAAGGAATTGGGATTGTTAGATTTCTTAAAGGAAAAAAACTTCTTATTACTGGGGCAACTGGGTTCTTAGGCAAAGGTATACAAATTATTTCAAAATTTGTACATTCAGTTTTGTTTACTTACATTTTTTGTGTGCATAATGTGGTTGTTGATTTCAGTTCTAATTGAGAAGATTTTGAGGACTGCGCCCGATGTCGGTAAGATATATGTTATGATAAAAGCAAAAAACAAGGATGCAGCAGTTGAGAGATTAAAGAAGGAAGTATGTCTTTTTATAGAGAAAATTAAACTACTTTTGCCAATTTTCAAATGTCATTGTGTTTACTCAGAAATATGTTATCTTTCAGATCATAAACACAGAACTTTTTAAGTGTCTACAACAAACCCATGGAAGATCTTACAACACTTTCATGCTGAGCAAATTGGTTCCTGTTTTGGGAAATGTCTGTGAAACTAATCTTGGTATTGAACCATACTTAGCTGGTGAAATTGCAAATGAAGTCGATATAATAGTTAATTCTGCGGCTAATACCACATTCGACGAAAGGTGCATGTCCTGTGTATTTTGATTCTTTACACTTACGGCCCTAGTTTAGGCAAGCAACATACGCCGATACATGTAGTCTCTCACAGATAGTTGTGTGATTGCAGGTATGATGTTGCTATGAACATAAACACCCGAGGACCTTATCGGCTTATGACCTTGGCAAAAAGGTGCAAGAAGCTTCAACTATTCTTGCAAGTATCAACTGGTAAGAATACAAGTTAACAGTCAAAACAAACTCAAAATATGATTTTGTTTCATAATTAGTGTATTTTAGAGTTTGAAATATAATTTACTTCTGTGGATGTATTCTCATTTTATTGACAGCCTATGTTAACGGACAAAGACAAGGTAGAATCTTGGAAAAACCATTTTCTATCGGGGATAGCATAGCAAGGGAACAACTCATATCTGATACCCATGCAAGAGCTCCGCCGCTGCTGGATGTTGAAGCTGAAATGAAGTTGGCCTTGGATTCAAAAGAGACTTTTCAAGAAAATTTAGTATCTCAAAAAATGAAAGAATTGGGTTTAGAAAGGTAAGAAGATACACACTTGAGTTCAAATTACTCTTACATGTTGCAACTTTCTTCAATAATGCTCAATCTTTACCGGAAGATGGTTTGTCATTGTAACAGGGCGAGGATCTACGGTTGGCAAGACACATATGTGTTCACTAAGGCCATGGGAGAAATGGTGATCGACAATATGAGAGGGGATATACCTGTAGCCATAATACGTCCGAGTGTCATTGAGAGTACTTACAAGGAACCTTTTCCAGGATGGATGGAAGGAAACAGGTGACTAGCTGCTGCTTCAGTTATAACTTACAAACATGCAGCTTATATCATATTTTTTTGAGGATGTGTTCCATTTGCTGTCTAAATATAAGTGAATTTCAGGATGATGGATCCAATAGTCTTATACTATGGTAAAGGCCAACTAACAGGTTTTCTAGTTGACCCAAAAGGAGTTCTTGATGTGGTATGTACTATTACATTTCACTTTTTGTCTTAAAAGTACTTTTAGTTTAATTCATTCATTAGATTGCTCATAGATACGATTTAACATCGTAGGTACCGGCCGACATGGTGGTGAATGCAACCTTAGCAGCCATGGCAAAGCACGGCGAAGCAGGGAAACCAGGAATAAATATTTACCAAATTGCATCTTCTGTAGTGAACCCATTGGTGTTTCAAGAGTTAGCTGGTCTGCTTTTTGAACATTTCAGCTCCTCACCGTACATGGATTCAAGAGGAAGACCAATACAAGTACCTAAAATGAAGTTGTTTAGTTCAATGTGTGATTTCTCTTCGCATATTTGGTCCGAGGCAGTTCAAAGAAGTGGCCGAGTATTGGTTCCAGCTGTTGCATCTTCACAAGGGAAGTTGTCAAAAAGACTTGATGTTATTTGCAGGAAATCTGTTGAGCAGGCGAAGTACTTGGCTAATATATATGAACCATATACATTCTATGGCGGAAGGTTAGAATTTTACCACATACTACGTATTCAAGTTGAAATTACTAACAAAATGAAGATATACTAACAGAACTATTCATGTATGACAGATTTGATAACTCAAATACTCAGAAGTTAATGGAACTGATGTCCGAGGAAGAAAAACGAAGCTTCGGGTTTGACGTTGGAAGCATAGACTGGAAGGATTACATATCAAATGTTCATATTCCTGGCCTGAGGAGACATGTCATGAAGGGAAGAGGAATGAGCAATGCTTAATATGATACCATAAATAAAAACACGAAATACATGTGTGTAATATAGTAACTTACTAATTACGATCAGCATGAAATCTCCTCTTATATGTATATCTATCTATAAATGAATCTGTCTTTTTTTCATTTCCAAATTCTCTTCTCCATTTCCAAAGTCTCAGTTCCAGGCTTCTAGCCTTCTCATCACGGCTGAAGGTGCATAAAAAAGTCACTATACCGGATGTCTTATTTTGACCAAATCCTATCCTGACTGTCATGGTCATGGGGCTTATGACTTGACATGATTACATATAAATATGATATAACTAGCAGTCCTTTGTTGACCAGTGATTGCTCAAGTACTGTATTATGCAGGAGTAAAAATCAATCATTTTTCTACAAAATGATCTTTAGTGCACTCAATCATAAGCTCAAATATTTCTTCAACTAAAAATCCAACAGAATTTTGGCCGAGTACTGTATTTACTGGTTAAAAGAACTAACTAGTATTCATCATCATGTCTAGTGTAAAATCTGGAGGTGTTGTAGCTGAAGAAACTCTTACAGAGTTGCACACACAAGATGGTTCTGTTGATCTTAAAGGAAATCCCATACTGCGATCCAAGAGAGGTGTATGGAAAGCTTGCTCCTTTCTCGTTGGTCTCTATCTCACACAATCCTCTGGAATAGAGCTTGTTTTGGTTTGGGACAATGATCTTTGTTTCTAATTTCTTTTGCATACTTCTTGGTACTTGTTCTTGCAGTTTATGAGGTGTTTGAACGTTTTGCCTTCTACGGCATATCGTCCAATCTTATCTTGTACTTGACAAAGAAGCTTCATCAGGGGACGGTTACCGCAGCAAACAATGTAACCAATTGGAACGGCACGATTTGGTTGGCACCAGTGATAGGTGCATACATTGCGGATGCTCATCTAGGACGTTATTGGACGTTCCTAATTGCGTCTCTTATCCACGTAACGGTAAGTTTTTGGTTGTCTTTTGCAACTTTTTTTATCTAATTTCTTCATTGTAAATGACTAATTTTTGGGTCTTGGCCATTCCTTGCCTTCAATACAGGGAATGTGTTTGCTAACCCTATCGGTTTCCGTGAAGGGACTAAAACCACCATCTTGCACACTAGAAAATGTTGCAGAATGCAAGGAACCATCAACACTACAATTGAGCGTCTTCTTTACTGCACTCTACATGTTTGGTGTAGGAGCCGGTGGAACCAAGGCCAACATGATAATTCTTGGTGCTGACCAGTTCGACGAATTTTATCCGAAGGAGAAACTTCAAAAGTTCTCATTCTTCAACTGGTGGATGTTTACCATATTCTTTGGAGCGCTCATGGGTAATACCTTCCTTGTTTATATACAAGATAATGTAGGCTGGAGCCTTGGTTATGGGATTCCAACAATCGGTCTCGCGATTGCAGTTTTAGTCTTTTTAGCTGGTACACCATATTATAGACATAAATTGCCCATGGGAAGTCCCTTCACAACTACGATTAATGTCTTATTTTCCGCATTAAGAAAATGGAGGCTACCTTTACCTACTGATAGCCAAGAACTATATGAACTCAACTTGGAAGAATATAGCAAGAAAGGAAAATGCAAAATAGCTCCCACAACTACCTTGAGGTTTGTCAGATTTTATCTAAACAAGGTCATCATTTTTGAACTCTTTGTTGCTAATTTATTCTGATATCTTTGAAATGCTTGCAATTTGATGCAGGTTTCTTAACAAAGCTGCTATAAAAACTGATTCAATGTCAGCGTGGATGTTAATTCCGGTAACTCAAGTAGAGGAAACTAAGCAAATGCTTTGTTTGTTTCCAATCATGATAACGAGCATCCTACCTAGCACAATGGTAGCTCAAGTGAATACCTTATTTGTGAAGCAAGGAACTACACTTGATAGAGGTCTAGGGAACTTTCAAATCCCACCAGCTAGCTTAGCGAGCTTCGTCACAATTTCAATGCTTATCTCTGTCATAATTTACGACCGCTTCTTTGTTCGGATATGAGGAGATGGACAAAAAACCCCAGAGGGGTTACACTCCTTCAACGAATGGGATTAGGACTTGTTCTTCACATTATAGTCATGGTAGCTGCATCTTTAACAGAAAGGTGGAGACTATCAGTTGCTAGAGAACATGGTTTAGTGCAAAATGGAGGGATAGTTCCTCTGAGTATCTTTATTTTACTACCTCAATTCATTCTCATGGGAGTGGCAGACGCAGTTTTTGAGGTAGTCCGGGTCGAATTTTTCTACGATCAAACACCCGAAAGCATGAAAAGTCTTGGAACATCATATTACATGACTAGTTTAGGAGTTGGTAGTTTCCTGAGTAGTTTTCTTTTGAAAACTGTTGCTGACATAACACAAAAAAATCATAGAAAGGGATGGATTCTCAATAACTTGAATGATTCTCATCTAGACTACTATTACTGGTTCTTTGCAATTCTTAACATATTGAATTTCATTTTGTTTTTAATGATGGCGAAGTTTTATGTTTATAAAGCCGAGGTATCTGACTCAATGGAGCTTCTTAAAAAAGATCTAGAAAATGATAACTAAACATGAAAATCAGAGGCCTGCATTGAAAGTTGGATTCTTCGGTTTACACTTGACAAGGAACACCTACAACGTGCAAGTACTTTTGAAATTTGCTTCATTACTTAAGTATGTATCAATTAGTTTTACAATCTAAAACCTCAATCGAAAGATGTGCATGTTGATGTAAATGAATTAGACCTGGCACTGGCAAGTTATTATGTTATCTGGTCGCTATTCTTGCAAAATTTGATACTTGTAACGGTACCACTTTCATGCAGTTTCCCTGTAACATAAGAAAATTGAAGTTGCTTCTTTGTTGCTCTAGTCTAGAAAGTCTCCAGAATCAGCACAACAAAGCAAAACATGAGAGGTAACAAAGTGGGAAGATATACAAGACTCATCTTGGAAATTTCAGCAGATGCAATTTTGACCGAGTGGTGGAGATTTCAAGCTGGATGAGCTTAAGTAGTATGCAGAAAAACAAACTTCAATTGTTACCTTGAAGCTAGAGTCAGTCTCCAACCACTTCAATCTAGCTAGCTGCAATCTCCACCGTTATCTTTCCTGAAAATTCAATCCAAAGCTTCAAAGATAAAATGCATGGTAAGTTCAGTCAATGGAGGACACATAAAGAAAAGTGCATGTTACATAGATGGGATTCATGGGAAGACATGGCAAAAATTTTTTTTTGATCTATGAGCAGAAGAAGAAGTCCCTTGATGTTACAGATCACAAAACACGGAATATTGATTATTGATAGACACATTTATGTGTTTGATTTGTTTAATTTTATATATTGTTTAGTGCTCAATTTTGTACTTATATTTTTTTTTGGAGAAATCGGCTCGAAAAATCACTAAAGGCACCCGTAAAAGTAGTAAATGCATCCCGATTGTGGATAAGGGCACCTCGGAAATGTGTTAAGAACATCCGGAAAAGTTGTTGAGCACATCCAAGAAATTTGGTAAACGCACCCAGAATTTACTAAGGGACACCGGATTTCGATAAGGGGCAACCATCATCTTCAACCTTTTGAATCTGAATTTTGGCGGGAAAAATTGATTTTCAACAGGCATAATTAGGGTTCGTGATTTGGATGAGTTATAATGAGACTAAAACGCTGAAATTAAATGGGTTTGTTCTAATGGGATAGACAGAGCTGGTAATGGTTTTTGATTCGTGTAGAATTGGATGGAATGTCGAGATTAAGCAAACCATCTTTTGGCGGAAAAATAATTTTTCTACCAGCTGAATTAGGATTCAAGATTTGAAGGTGTTCTGAAGAAACACAATGGCTGAAATTGATTGGTAAGACTTGATCTAGCCTAACAAGACTGGTAAGGGTGTCTGATTCGTTTTAAATTGGTTGTATTGTCGAGTTGAAGCGCGGGAAAATATTTTCTTATAAACAACGAAATTCTCTGTTTCGATTTTGGTGAATAGCTTGAGAGATTTAATCGTAGGATTTTATTGATTTGGGCCTGTAGATATTAAATAGGGCCGGTGAGGGATTTGGATTCGACTAATTTAGCCACTAAAAATCGTTGTAAGCAATTTTTTTGAATACAATGATTAATCAAATTTTCTCCATTTTTCGATTCATAAGTAGTTAAACGTATTTTCTAGGGTTTTGGAAGAAGCTATTTTTCTATGAATAATTCTTAATAATCAATTCCTTTGACATACTTACTCCATTTTGTCCTTTCAATTGCTTAAAATTTTCTCTTCTTTACATGCTTCATAATAATTGTTTTGGGTTGTTTTTAAACTATTGATCTTTTATAAGCGAATGAAAATCAGGCTTTAGATTAACGATGAGAGTCATATTTATTGTTTGCAACGATCATCCAAGGCATGAGATTGGGTTGGAAACTGCCTCGAGTATTTTGGAGTATTATGTCAAGGTTGTTATTATTGAATTTACAAACATTAAAAGTAGTGGAATTGAAAACCCTAGATCTATCTCTCTTTGGCCAACAAAATTAGTTTTTCTTTAGTATTTTCTTTTATTAGTCTTAAAACCGAATCTTAAAAAGTCCAAGTGACAATACATTTCTTACCACCTGTAAAAACTACATCAATTATCAATATTTTACTTACGTTCCACATGAAAATTGAATCTTCCACTTTTTCAATTTTACAAAATATTAAAATCGTATATTCAGATTTACTCCCTCGTTTCTGGAAAAAAATTACTATCACTTTTTCATTTGAGCTTAAAGTTAGGTCAAGTTGGAAAAGTAATAATAACTATTTTTCAGAAATAGAGGGCGTTTTTTTTTAAACTTTAGCATATAACTAACGTTAAAAAATAATATTTCTCATCCTTTTTCCCGCCAAATCTATCAATTTTTTTTCCTTTTTATTTATTTTTTATTTTCGGATTAAAAATGTACGTTTATCATAGGGGTTCGACCCCCAACCTATGTTTTAAGAGTTAGATTGAGAACCATCAAACCACTTGATTATTCTCAATTTTTTTTATTCTCCATAAGTATGAGGTTGCATTTTTAGCTTTTTTTTTTTCGAGCTTGGAGGAGTTTTTCTTCTCCAAATCAGTCATGTGTTAAGAAATTTTTGAAGGATGGATCCACTGCTCCGGATCTTTCTATATTTAGGTCTTCGAGTTATTATGAGGGTATTGTGGGTTTTTAAGATTTTCCTACACCGTATGGAGTTTGTATTGGTAATGCAGTTTCAATTGGGGATTCTGAAAACCCTAGAGTTGGAAAATAAAGATCTATGTTTGGAAAAAACAATGATAGCAGTGCAGAATCATCAACTTGCAAACTGGCTTTTCACTAACCGCAATCATTTAATGGTAATGAAATGACGAGGGTACCCACGTACACCACAATCTCTTCGTTTTAACCTATAAGTCTGATATCTTAAGTGATCGTCTATGGACAAAGTCGAGACAATATAACTCCAAGATATTCACTTGCTAATAGTTACGGTAAAAGACTATGATCAATGTCAAGTGATTAGGATTTAACGTACAAGTGTTATTTACTTTATTATAATAGAACAATTATAATGCAAAAGTAAAGTAAATGACACAACAAGATTTTCTTAACGAGGAAACCGCAAATGCAGAAAAACCTCGGGACCTGGTCCATCTTTGAATACTCTTAGAACTAAGCCGCTATACAAAGTACAATGCCAATTTCGTATAGTTGAGACCAAGTAATCTACCCCTAGTAACTTAATTCCCTCAGTATCCCCGCGTTTACAACCGTCTGATCACGCACGTAAATCCCATGAAAGAAGTAACTATCTTGAGTTGCTTTACCGATATAAAGTTTTAAGCACTCAACTCCTTTTGATCGTTTTTCAAAATGAACAAAGTTGTTTGGTAACCACTCTATTCAATTTTTAAGATAAAGGTTTGTTGAGTACGACAAAGGCTCTTCCATTTAACAAGTAAACTCTTTTGCCTGGTTTAGATCAATCAAGATCCTATCCATTCTAGACATGACCATGGCCTCCAATGTATGAAATCTTGTAGAACTTACTAATGAGGCCATATCCATTAGTATTACACAAAATAAATCCATTCTAGACACTATTACAATTAAATCCGCTTTTCATAGGCAAACTTGGGATTTGCGATCCCAGGTAAGATCGGTTCAGGATCATGGGATCCTTTTCTATCAGATAGGAAGGGTTGTGGTACAAAATATACTTCTAATTACCGAAGTAATTAGATCTAGATTCTCAAGTAATCTAAATAGATCTCAGAGAGAAATATAAAGAGATGCCCATCTAATCAACTAGATAATCAAAATTCTATCAAATATAAACAAGATCTACCTGGATCCCATCCGATCAAGATGTGTGAATAAATCACGAGATACGAAAACCAATAAGAAAAATCTTCTTGTTCTTCAAATCCTCAACTACCTTCTATTGTACCTGCAAAACACAACTTGAATCCACTTATGATCGATCACGCACAGAACGGAGTCTGTTAACAATGGATGATCACAAGTTGTCTTTAGATTTAAAAACAATTCTAAAGATCTCGTCAATACTTTGATCTAGTTTGAGTGACCCTTATGTCAAAAGGGAAGGCTCTCAATAATAATCAAAGTAGGTGCAATTAAAGTTTCAACAACCGTTAGTCAATCAAATAATTAATCGGAAAATAATATAACAATGCAATTATCTATTTTCCTACCAACGGTACTCGTCGAGCTTCTTGATCCTGCAACAGTCTTTAAAAAAACAGTCGTAAGAGATTTCTCCTAATTAGGGCAATTTCCTCTCCGGATAGATGGCTCCACCAGAAACAACACGAATGAAGTTTACCTGGCTCTTAGGATAGTTTGCAAGAATTGCAAACTCAACTGTTTATAGACCAAGGTTGTTTGGACAACAAGGAAATTCCAAACCGAAAATATTCTCAAGATATGCAATAAATACCTAATTTCGGTTTTCATATTTCCAACTAATATCCAACTTGTAATTTGGAAATATCTTTTTAGAGCATTGCTCGGTCGAACTCGCATGCGTTGCTATCTCAAGCATGTTTGTCAAGTTTAGTTGTCAAAACTATATGTCTTGATTTCTAGACTACTTATATCTAAGTCTCGGTTTAGGACAGTTTAATGTAGTTGAGCTCCAGACTCCATGGAGATCATCTTACGAAGACGAAAAACTACTCAAGGACCAGTGGAACTTCATCCGACTAAAAGGTATCTGGATACTTGAACTTATCTATCACTCAAAAGTCTATCTACTCTATCTCCTACTCTTGAGACAAAGTCGTATAAGTATGATAGTTTTCATACATACACATTTGCTATTTCGAGCCGAGTTTACTCGCCTATCTTTTTCTCGAAATATGTGTTGGTAAGCTTTCGCTTTAACCACTTTTCACCTTAACCCGTGACGAAAGTCATGATGACGTGTCAATCTTGAAAATAGCTTTGATGACGATAGTTGTGAATAACGACTGTTATAACATTATAGAAGAATGTTTCAATGATTGAAATGTAGAGTTGAGATTACGTAACCAACTATGAATATAAGCATATATAGTATGTTCGCACATTAGTGTATAAATCCATGTGCCAGAAACCAAGTGTGTGCATATGTGTGCATACGGTATTGGTGAAGGAGACAGGTTGGGTACGCGTACCAGCGGAAGTTTTCGAACCGAAAATTTCTGCTGAGTTTGTAAGTTTGCAAACTGTTAAACCAGCCACCTTAGGTACGCGTACCCAAGGAAGTTTTCGACCGAAAATTTCTGCTGAGTTTCTAAACTCAAATCCGGTAGCTATGGTACACGTACCCGTACGCGTACCCAAGCTGGTTATATTTCTCAAATCGGAAGTTCATGAACTTAAACAATAAATCAATAAGGAATGCAATCTTTGCAAACCGTGTCTATATTGTTCATGAATTGATTCAAGTGAATCAAACCGATTTTGTTTCAATTATGTCTATTCATAAAGACCTAAGCAATTGAACAACTCTTCAACTAGTTCTTATGAGTCATTTGAACTAGTTATGTGAAGAAGATGAATACGGTTAACATGAAAGTACTCATATGGCTAACCATTGGTTAACCATTTTTGAACCAACTAAGTGTAACGTTTAGCTACGGTTACTCAAACCTAAATGAAATACATTTCTTTTTTGTGTGACAAGCTAAGTTTCAATCTAACGGTTGAAAGATATTAGCTTGGTTAAATCAGGTTTTTCATCTAACGGTGAATATTGAATGCTTTTTTACCAAGGTAACTTGGATTGCAAATCCTGATTTGAAAACTATATAAATGGGACATCTAGCAACTGGAAAAACTAATCCCCACACCTCATGTGTGATACTAGTTGGTTTTGCTATAGTCGATTCTATTTTAACTTTAGGTTTCTTCTCGAGACCCTGTAGGTTAACGACTGAAAGACTTCATTGGGATTGTGAAGCCAGACGAAACTACTTCTCTTGTAGTTGAGCGATCTGATCTTGCCATTTTCTATCGTACGAGTTCAATTGAATAATTGACTTGAGATTATATCTCCGATAGGGAAAGATAAAAAGAAATCACAAACATCTTCGCCTCATCGTTTGTGATTCCGCAATATCTAGTTTCGCTACCATACAATTTAGATTATTGTGAGGTGATTGATAATTCTAGGCTGTTCTTCGGGAATATAAGTCCGAGTTATCAATTAGTTTCTGTTCACCTTGATTTTATCAAAAGACGGAACAAAACTCTTAGGTTTATCTGTGGGAGACAGATTTATCTATCATCGTAGACTTTTCTGTGTGATACAGATTTGTTTATTAAAGTCTTCGACTTTAGGTCGTAGCAACTCTTGGTTGTGGGTGAGATCAGCTAAGGGAATCAAGTGCGTAGTATCCTGCTGGGATCAGAGACGTAAGGAGCGCAACTGTACCTTGAATCAATGTGATATTGATTAGGGTTCAACTACAGTCCAGACCGAAGTTAGTTTGTAGTAGGCTAGTGTCTGTAGCGGCTTAATACAGTTTGGTGTTCAATCTGGACTAGGTCCCGGGGTTTTTCTGCTTTTGCGGTTTCCTCGTTAACAAAATTTCTGGTGTCTGTGTTATTTCTATTCCGCATTATATTTTGTTATATAATTGAAATATCACAGGTTTTGCGTTAAGATCAATCAATTAGAATATCAAACCTTTGGTTGTTGGTTTAAATTGACTGACACTTGGATATTGGTCTTTGGTACCATCCATGTTTATCTCTCTAGTATTTGATAAAGACTCGCATATTTCCATTTGCTTGAGTATAGATCAAATCGAGAGATTGAGATATTAACTCTTTGATATACTTTTTATCTAGATTGAGTCTGACTGTCTAGTTGATTATCTAGAAAGTATATTGGAGTTAGTCCATACAGATTGCTAATCTAAATATTTGGTGAGGTTGTTAGACCCACGCTTTTTCAACCTAGGTACCTCGTTTGTTTCTGGATCGAGATTGAGAGACTTCAACTAGTGCAAATAACAAGCATTTACCTTATTTCCCGAGAAATTGGGAAAAAAACAGTGCCAAGAGAGTGCAACAAGTAAGCTATAGATGTATGTCTAGCTCTTGCTTCGTCCATCACCACCTCTCCACTAGCAGCCTTAGGGCCAGAATCCTCAAACTTTTCCCTCAGACGAACCATGTTAATCTTCCTTGCAATCTTAATTGATTCATGATGTTCACCCGGTACACTGAATGGCCTTTTAGCTATAGGAAAGGCTCCACCACCTATCTCAAACTCTTCTTACACTTCAATTTTGCTCCACCCTAGACAGTCTTTCGCCAAGACTTAAAGCTCTTCAAAAGGAATAGAATTGTTGTAACCCTCAAATACAGCTTTTCCTTCCAAAGCAAGACCGGTAATTTGCTTTGCATCATCTGGAGTGATAGTCATCTCGCCGAATGAGATTAGAAACGTCATGGTTTCAGGCCAGAATCTTTCTCTAAACCCATAAACAGTTACAACATCATAGGTCTTTTGCAAAGCCTCGATTCCAGACCATAACGTTGAAGCTTTTACCAAGGCTACCACATCTGGATGCTTTTTATCCAACGACCAAAACTTTCCTTGCTGGTGCTTTAGTTTAGGGACAGCTTTATCGGGAAACTACAAATAATAAAAACAGTTGTGTTGTTACAATTAACTATCCATAATAATATTAAAATAACATATATTAAATTTGATTTATTACCTTTGCGGCACAAACCCTAGCAGCCCACGATGACCGGTAACAAAACAAGATGGATCGATCTCTTGGCTCACCCCAAGGTCTCTCATTCTTCTTGGAAGGTAAAAACTCCATAGCATCAATGATTTTTCTTGCTGAGTCTTTTGGTGGATACTTATTCTTCTCTCTCTTCTCCTCCTCCACCACTACGGCTTTACCCTTATCATTAGCAGCATCAACACTTATTTCAACAACCACAATTGTACCTTCATTTCCTCCACCAGTGACAACTCCACCATCAGTTCCTCCACCAGTGGCAACTCCAGCTTCACTTCCTCCACCAGTGGCAACTCCACCTTTATTTCCTCCACCAGTGGCAACTCCACCTTCATTACCCCCACCAGTGACAACTCCACTTGCATTCCTTGCATTTGCACCCAACGGTTTTGTGTGATTAGGTTGTGGAGTCGGGACATTACAACGTGTTACTCCTTGTGATATTTTCTTTCTCCTTTCATTTCCTCTGTTCAAAGTTGATTACATATCAAATTATATATAACGATGTTCAAATCGATACAAATAAGACTTCAAATAATAAAGCAGATACGGTTGGGAAAGCTGGACAAAACCAAGCCGTAACATGAAACAACGACCATGAAACATTGACATTCCCAGCCGCAAACATGTTTACAGATGAGACCTTCAACAATCAACCAAGACGTAACACTAACACCGTCTAGAAAATAATATATACGACTTGGTTTCTCAAATTACGGATAAGAACAACCTAGCCGTAAACACTACCGATGGATTAATTTTCAAAACACATAAGAAGTACGGCTAGGAAAAACCTAACCGTGACCACTACATATGAGACTTTGAGCAATTGACCAAGACGTAACATGTATAGCGGTGAGGAAATAAAATATACGGTTTGGTTTCTCATATTACGTCTAGGAATAACCTAGCCGTAAACAATACTGCTGGATTAACATTCAAACACAAAAAACTATACGACTAGGAATAACCTAGCCATAAACAATTAGTTGCGGTTAGGATTTCTCAGTTCCCATCTGTGTCACCCTTATGTTACGGCTCAGAGTTCTTAGTATTCCTAACCGTAAATAGTAGTTACAGTTAGGAAAACAAGAACTCCAAGACGTTAACGGTTTCTGAAACTGTTTTTTCAGACTTAATTTTTTCGAAATCAACCAAATAATCATTTAAATGCTTAAATAAAGAGTGGGTTTTTCAATTCGTACCTTATTGCAGTCATATCAGGAGTCTCGGCGGCTGGTTTATCTCCTTCATTCACTTCTTCTTGATCTTCATTTTCATCTTCACTTGATGAATTTGGTTCTTCTGATTCAGGAGGAGGTTGTTTCGGATTCGATCCTGACTTTTCCTTTGTCTTCACCATGGCTTATACAATGAATTTATTCGACGATGAATTTTTTTTGAATCAACAGTTAATCGTTTTCAAGCGAAGAAGATGAAGAAGAAGAAAAGAAAGAGGAGAAGAAGATGAGGAGACTGAAAGACTTTTAGTTTTTTTTTTTTAAATAAAAAAAATTAGATTAATTAGTTAATGGAAGGGGAAAAGGGGAATAGAAAAAATTTATTGAGGATATTTTTGATCTTTTGCATAGATTAAGTCCCGATATCCACATTTTGGTTATAACTATCCTATTAAGCCCCAAAAACAAATCCTAGTGCAGCTCCAATAATAGGATTCATCACTTAACCCTTTTATTACTAAAACACAGTTCTCATCAAAACATTTCGATGACATTTAAGGCATAAACTTGAATTACATATACAACACGGATTCATACATTACATGCCCAGAGACATGCACCGGTTGATTGATTACATCTTTATTAACACGAAAATTTATAAAACAATTTGCATGAATAGATGATCCAAACGTGAGACTTGGAGCTCCATATGTGCTCTCAAAAGACTCATTTATTCCCTAATTCAGCAAGCAAAATATTAGGCAGCAGTAGTGATGAACGAATCAGACCAATCACGGGTTTTGTTGTCTGCAATTTTCCTCGCAAGCCTTGGGGCATATGTCATCACCAATTTTAGCGCTGTACTGTTTTTTGCAATCAGGCACACATATACCCATGCACGAATCATAATCTCCAAGCACTTCAATTGTATTGCTACTCAACATTACCACCATCAGAAAACACAGCACAAGCATCTTTTTGGTACAACCTGCCATTTTCGTTAATTATTTCTCTGACTCTCTAGATTTCTCTCTTGTAATCACAAAGGAAAGTGAAAATATGCAATTGATGACTGAATATTCATTCTGCACAAAATTGGGATGAATTTATAGCACAGGTTTGATTGTTAGTACACTAAGTTTGGATACAAATTGACCGGGTATTGTTGGAGAATAGTGTGGATGATTTATTTAGAGATATAGGAAATGGTCAAAGCTGTATGGTTCACTAATATGGGTCTTTCTTTAATCTTCAGTCTCACCTTACGAAATTAAAAACGAGCAAGATTTGTGAACCTGTGCATGCCAAAGACAAAATTAGTTATAACTCATAACCTTTTATTAGATGTGTTTGCATGAGATTCTACAACACCGTCATCTTCGCACACGTATGAAGAGATCAGGACAAAAAAGGTACCAAAGACCAGATAAATAAGGACATTGCACCCTGATAGCTGTGTGTGGAGCTCATCTCCTCACTCATGATGTTGATCACCTTCGCCAAATCAGCTTACTTCAAGTTTGCAACTCTGCTGTCTAACGATTAAACAATTTGATGACTAGGTAAACTGATTGGAATAGAGATACTCATGAGCATCACACCACGTGACAAAAACCATACCAAGACCCACAAGTGAACTCTAATCACCAGATAGACACCGCGGGCATTTGCAATGAAACCCAAATCCTTCAAACAGGAGGTTTTGTCGCGCACCATGATCCATGCTTGCATCAATATAGCAAATACGAAGCTCTTCCCCTGTTAAAAACATGGGAGATTGATCACTGATAGCTTAATGTATATCTATTCAGAAAGACGGCGCTAGTACAAAAACATTCAGAAAGTAACAGAAATTTAGTAATAGTGATCGTATAATTCGGGAAAAAATAAAATAAAACAATCATGCTGATCTAAGATATATGATACGAACCTGCTTCAATGTCACGAAGAGCCTTCAATCTCGCATTTACATTCTCTATCCATATAATGTGACTGTTGGGATCTGAAACACATAACCATGTTATCCATGCAGTTGTATACATATAAATAATCAAGTTCTTCAAAAATCACTAATTATGTTTTTCCCATAGACTGTCAACAAAAGTCTTCACCATTTATCTGGTTCACGAGCCACCTTTAAGGGGTTCAACCAATCCCACACGTTTCATGTCAGTCACTCGTGGTCAAAGACTTTCATTTTTTAGTACTGATTACGGTGAAGGAATTTATCAGATAGGCGCTAACATATGAAGCTCTACATATGTGAAGGATGATTTGGTGATATAATAGGGATGATCATGTCGGCCACATCTCTGTTATAGTTAATTTCTTTGCCAGAAGCTCTGTAAACTCCAATATGATAAAGGATAAGGTTACCAATCACAAAATAAACTATAGAAAGATGTCATATCACTAAATTACCGTGTAATGAGTGTAATCACCAATTATCATTTTTTAACCGTTTCGATCAAAACCTATCTAGTTTTTGAGTGCTAAACTAACTCCTTAACAAACAACTAGATAATCGACAAGGTATGTTATCACAGGGCAACCTGCAAATATATTCAGTAGTCACCAATTCTTTCTTATTTACTCAAATTTTGTGAATTGTGATTACTTAACCATAAGAAATAATGCGCTCACCACAATCATGATTGTAGAAGGAAGGAAGGATATAAACAGCATTTCCCACAGCAGATTCAGCGGCAACAGATGCTGCTGCAGATAAAAGTAGATCCTCGTATGATCCTCCAACCAATTCAATGCGAAACGCATTGATTCGTATACGCGCCAAAACACCAATATACCACTGTTTCGTTAGAACTAATAATGTCAAAGAAAATGCTGATTAAATGAATTCTAAGGATTTATAGACAGTTACCAATACAGCCTATGTGATACTAAGATACATTTTTTCTACCATATGGAGGATACATTCCATCTGTGCGTCCTTAAAGCCTGCTTTCGTAAGCGTGCTCTTCAACAAGCCAAATTCATTCTCCATCTGGAATAAAATTAGTACACCTTTAAGATAATGATGAAAAGAAAATAAACAACGGTAACATAGGTTTGACATAAATCTAAAATCTTCGCAGTAACTAGGGTATCTTTTGGTAAACGACAAGAGCTACACACGTGGCATGCAAATGCACAGGGAGGGGCCAAATTTGAGTTCTTCCGATTAACTTCAACACCAAATTCAGAATAATAACATCATACAATTTTATAACAGTTTTTATTTTTGTATTAAGTTGCAAAAGGTAGCGTATGTGTTAGTCATGGTATGTCAGTCTGACTGATATCCTACATGTACTTAGAATTGTTTGAATGAAGAAGAAAACAATATTCAACAAAAAGAACGCAACTTTAGCAGGGTAGCATGCTATAATGGATTTTGGTATATGTTGTAGAGAAGTGCGGTGCTTCATAATGATCACTTTCTTACACTTTCTGTCTTGAAAGGGTTTCTAGTCATTACCATAAAAATTTGTGAAAGGTTCTCACCTCTAAAATCATCTCAGGAATCAGCCCGGCAGGTTGAAGAATGTCAAGACTTTCTGCAGGTGCTGCTCCTGATATAACCATACATGCCAAGCGCTTGACAAGATGTGGATATTTTAAACCTAGAACCCTTCAGTGAATAGTGGAATCAAAGTCAGAATCTTTATTTTTAATTTAGCCATAAGAGGTTAATATTACACCATTGTTAGTCCTTACAAGCAGCGGTTAAAATTAACAGTTTCGCAATGTTGATTCTGTTAAGCATCCATGTCATAATATTTTATTAAATCAGGAATAAATTCACTGGGACACCTCATAGGTGTTTGGTCAAGTGTTTCTGATTGAAAAGTCAATGAAAAATTTGTGGGGATTTACCTGCAGTGCTCATCATAGGCTGACCAATCCGCCTGCTTTTCAACTTCGTAAAAACCCTGAAAGTACAAAAACTAGTTAGTAGAGTGAAAGAATTTTACCTTTCCTCGGAAAATGAAAAACTCGGATTGAGTAGGTGTTAACAAGATGCTAGAGAGTAGATTTATAGTATCCGTAACAACAGTTTGGCGCTAACCAGATGTAAGCAAGCATCCGACAACAGATGTACAGTGCCACCAGCATTGGAAAACGAGAATCTAATCTCTATCACAGACAATGATGAAATAAATGTTTATATGAGGCGAGGTGGTTTCATAAGCAAGGTGAGAGATTGCCTCAGCATTGCTCAAATAAAATGCTAGAAATAACAAGTCAGTAAACATTACTCTACAAAAATATACTATGAAATAACAAGTTAAGAATTAGTCTCACTCAAACATAGAAAACTACTGCCTTAAAGATAGAAATTATAGTACAAAACTCGGTCAATTTATCTTCTCTCCATGATAAAGCAGCATCCTTTATCACTTTGTTTGATCTCCACTTCAGTCTTCCCACATTTATGCAAAGAAACTCATATATAGGGTTTAACCCAAGATTAATTTTAAGCTTTAAAATAGATACTTAGTATATAAAAGCCCTACGGAATTGAGAGCAAAATATTTTCTAGATACGCATTGGAAAACACAGTTCAAAGTCTTCTTATCCGAAAATGTGGAAGCATCTAGAGAAGCCTAGGAAGCATAAGCACACATGACGATCAGCTTTTGAAGCGAAAAGGTGCAAATCAGACAACCTTTTTTACACTGGTTCCAGATGCAATAGAATGCTGAAGAAAGTACCAACTTATCTGGCAGCTGAAATGCAGAACAAAGTCGCGAACATGCTACTTCACTTCAGCTGCCAAATCAGTTTTAGAAGCACTGAATCAACTTTTGGACCCTGTAGAGATACTGAAATACTAGACACAACTTGCTCTAATCCTATCAAACTAAGGTGAGCTTATAATCCATCACTTGCATTTTAGCCATTTACAAAAAGCCCGTTATCTTTGCGGATCAGTAAGCACCTTGCACCAAAAATACAGACTATAACACTACATTTATAAACATCAGATTCATGAAAACCCCTAAAGTAACAAAGACAAAACAACTAGGGTTTATATCTAATTCTCAATTAAAAAAAGAAAGATTATTTACACATTCTTGATCAATTAAGCATCAAACCCATAAAGAGGGATAAGAAATGAAATACCTTTGATTGTTGAATGCAATCTTCACTGCAGAAATGAATAGTTTGATATCTGGCATTAACTTGAATACTTCCTCCACCAGAATGTAACCTTTTGAGACAAAAATAACAGACATCGGAGAGTTGAGATACGGAAGGATGAGTTATCAAGGGTTTAGCTGTGTGGATTAAATCTCCTGCTCCAATAGAACGAGTCGCTAACACACCTCTTCCAGCTGATTCAGTAACAGAGACTTGAATTGGTGGGGGTAAAGGGCGATTCGTCTGTTGATCGGTAGTATTGTAATTTGGGGTGGTGGTGGAGAAAGATGAGAGGGCTGCTGGGAGCTTATGAAGTTTGTTTTTCAGTAGTGGAGTATACAAACGAGCGAGGGGAGACATCTTTTTACGACTTCAAGCAGCAGATCTCTCAATCCTACTACAGATATTCACCTGGATTACATAACATGGGATATGATATGAAGGCGGGTGCGGCTTCCAGGGTGAGGCAACATTTGTGATTAAATAATTCCCGGATACAAAGGTACGTCGTCTACTTAGGACTGGCTCTGATTTAACAGACTACACACGGAAGCAAAACAAAAATAAAAATAAAGTCGGGAAGGACAGCACTAAACCGTTAAGTTTAAAGTCAATGATCTCAAATTGTAATTTTCTACTCACTATTGATTGACATGACCAAGACCCAGTTGGTGTTTGAATATTTTTGAAAGCTCCACCTATATTTTAAGATGCTCTTGAATCTTGAATCTTTCCTCGTCTCCTTAATCCTTGCTTCGTAAAGAGAGAGAAAGAGAGGTAGAATCTAGAATGGTGAACGGGTTATTGGAGGTGGTGCTGGTGGATGCTGCAGGATTAAAAGATACCGAAAGTTTCTTCGGTAATTAGATCCATCATTCCTTCGTTTTTGTCAAACTTTCCTGTACTTGTCTGTTCCCTGTGTATATATTTGTTCCATGGAGATGTACACAAGTAGTTGATCAGTATAATATTTGTCACGCCCGGTACGTTATTTTCAATAATCAGCCATAGACCTCATATATGTTTATCTGGTGAATTATGAAACTGTATAAACAGTTTAGATAGTAGGGATCAGGGAATCAACGGATTTTCGGTCACTTTTTATTTTCATTTTGTTGGAGTTGTTTAAATTCTAATTAACTCGTGAATTTGTATATATTGCAGGAGGGATAGATCCGTATGTGTTGATCAAATATAAAAGTCATGAGCGAGAGAGCAGTGTCGCCAGAGGTATGACTAAAAGTTTTTAGCTTCATGATTATTACTTTGTGCCCACTGTTTCAATGTCTAAAACTAAGAGTCTTGGACGATGGTTGCAAAACTGCTTGGCACAGGAGAAGGTTCCAAACCAATGTGGAACGAGAAGTTCAATTTCAGGGTGCAATAT
This sequence comes from Papaver somniferum, assembly GCF_003573695.1. NCBI lineage: Eukaryota > Viridiplantae > Streptophyta > Magnoliopsida > Ranunculales > Papaveraceae > Papaver > Papaver somniferum. Next base: position 92,527,847 of record NC_039366.1, on the reverse strand, counting down.
CCGGATGATTCTGGGGGAAGTGACCCGTACAAGCTATTCATCAAGGTCATGGACAAAGACACTTTCTCCGCTGACGATATGATTGGCCAAACAGTGTAAGCAACTTAACCATCTTATCAACAAACATAACGCAACCCATTTCTTCTCCAATTGCATCCAACAATCAGCTTAAAACAGCAATACTCATGAACCATACGCCAAAACCAATTTACATGACTACTACTTAAGACGACCAGATTTGTTATATAAATTTCGGCTTAGTGGATCCGACTAAATGCATACAGGATATATCTGGAGGATCTGTTGGCACTAGGAGTGGAGAAGGGAAGGGCTGAAATACACCCTCGCAAGTACAGCGTTGTTAGCCCTAATCAATCTTATAACGGAGGGATTCGAGTCGGCCTCATTTTCACCCCCAATAAGGTAAGGTGTATTAAACTTTTTTATTAGCAATTGCGAAATCCCGCGAATATTATTTATAATATCCAAGAAACTGTGTGCCTGATGCAACCCCTTGATGTGATCAGGTAAGTGAAGATGAAAATGAGGGAGAATTTGGCGGATGGAAAGAAGTCTTCCACCTCCATCACACGGATGATGATGAGGAATAATAAGTTGCATTCTTTAAATTCATGTAAAAGTTTGTAAAGTTTCATATTGAACTCCGGTTTTGTGTTGTGTAACTAATCAAGAATCTTTTAATCGATAACGGTGATTATTACTTTTTTTTTTTCTTTTTTTGAAGCATGAAAATATTATTAGTATTTAGCGATAATTACATAAGGGTAGGTGGTATTAAAGAGTCATCCATTATTATTTGAGTGATGTATGGTGGGATTGTATTACAGGTCAGGCGAATGATACATAATGATTGCGCGTTACAGTATTGCAGGCCGAGTCAGTGTCCGATAATGATTGTGCGACACTACATAGATGTCAAGTGCTAAGAATGACATAACCCTACAGGGCCGGTGAAGCGCAAAGGTAGTGCTACACTGTAAAGACATTTGGCTAAGTAATGAAGCTTATTGGCCGACACAATGAAGCTTCATTGAGGAAAGACAAGACATAGCCAAAGTGACAAGATGCAACATGCGATGCTGACATTAAGGCATATCCATGGAATTGAGTTGGCCCAAACTCAAGGATGATGCAAGAAGGTAGAATAGGCCAAAAGTTGGTATATGGCATTCGTTCAAGGCTGAACAAAGCTTGAACGATGCAAACAAGCTAGTAATGCAAGAGTGGCATTGTTATTGTCGAACAAATTGGCTAAGTGAAGAATATGACGCATGAATAACCAGAATGAGCTTAAATAGTTGGCCTTGATGATTGAAGCAAAAGGATTGTCCAGGCATTAGCTTAGAGCAATAAGAATGCATGGCCAAGTTGACTGAGCATTGGATCAAGGAAAAATTCGGTAAAGCACAACAATGGTGCAATACGACTCAAGTGGCGATTAGGAGTTGGTTACGAGCCTCACAAGCATGCCAATGACGCTAGACAAAGAAGAACGGTTGTAAAGGAAGGTTATAACAATGTGGAATGCTCATAACCACCAAGAACAGGTGTGGCACCATTTGGCGTGACAACACAAAAGGTGGCAATTGAAGTTGGCGTTTATGGAAACCACTTATAGGACACATGGTTGTTCCATGCAGGTGCAAGCGGTTTCACAGAGTTTTGGCCTGATCCTAGCATGTATAAATAGCTTAGGAATCAATAATGTTGGTGTTGTTTAATTGGAGAAGAACCACTGATTTTGGAGAGAGAGTTAGGCATTCACCAAGAGGGTGAATGACCTGTTTTGGTCCATGTGATGGACGAGTTTTGTAATCTTCCTTTGGTGCAATAAAATGGGCGTGTGACAGCTGGTATCAGAGCTGTGTTAGGGGACACAATTGCTGATTTTTCTCTCTTTTACTCAAGTTGGCTTTATTTGTTTGTCGAATTCAGTGAAGAATTGTTTGGGTTTCGCTAGTATGGAGACTAGAAGAAGTTGGTCTTGTGTGGAAAGATAAATTGGAATGAACTTGAAGCTTGATGTACAATTGTTGATGGTGGGTTTTAGTTCAGGGATAAAATTGTAAAACCAAATTTACGCGCTGACATTCTGCAAAGGATAAAGCCACTGATAAGTGATGAATACTTCTCCACTTTACTAATTCACCTAAAATGGAGCATGTAGCAACAATCCCATATACCTTGTGAATTTATAACATTATTAATGTATGACCAGCCTTGTATTCCTTTACTGCTCCACTCTTATCATTGGTGCGGCATGACGACTGAGTGTTGCTCTCAGCAGAGAACACAAATCTCCAAGCATTAATAATGAAGCATGTACGAAATACCAGTATAGGATATAACTCTCGGAGTGTTATACTAGCCCGATTGAGCATCTGGACTGTCCATATCAGTCTCAGAAACGATCACGACCATCCAACTTCACCAGCATGATTGGATGGCTCAGATCGAATCCATAACCCTCAAGCAGTTATTGCAGTATTCACGACCGGCCCAATGCGGACCCGCATGGTCGGCCTCCCCAAAAGGGTAGCATGGCTTGCCGATACGTCCAACCAAAACAACGTGGATGAGAAACTCTAAATTAGGGTTTGCGACATATTACATGTATCGCAAAGTAGTCTCAACCATCCATCTTCGCAGGCATAGATGAAGGGTGTAGATGTAGATTCAAAGGGCCCAGAGCATGTCAACACATTCCCCGTGAGCCCTCCTACATACATGACCGATCGGTCAGGACCAACTATAGTTGGTCGTTCCAGTTCGTACGCCCAAACAAGGCATGACGCACGGCCGGTGAAACCCTAATTAGGGTTTGAACATCACGAGCGTCCATTTTCTCCTACACGAATGAAGGGTCCAGGAATAGACTAGGCAGGTCAGGTCCAGGAATAGACTAGACATGATCACCGTGGGCCCATCTATCTCCACACCCGATCGGCCACGGCATATCATGCCTGGTTGCCTCGATTCGCACGCCCAAACTAGGCGTGGTCACACCTCCCAATTGCAAACTAATCTCGACCACTCAACTTTCCCGGACAAATTGAGTGGCTTAGATCACGTTTCTATGGGAAAATGAAATACAAGCGTGTACATCAGCCCGTCGTCTGCACACCAGACTAATCGGCCAAGACCGACCAGGCTTGGTCGCCTCGAAACGCGCGCCCAAAGTTGGCATGACGCGCGGCCTTTGCGGCACAAAATCTCTGTCGCAAATCAATCCTAGCCGCTCCTCTTTGCCGGACAAATTGAGCGATCTAGATTACACTTTCACGAGACAATGAGGTATGGGCATGTACACAGGCATGTCGTCTACACACATGCCCAATCGGCCTTGCCAAAATCATCCCAAGCTTAGATTAGACCAAGATGAAGAGTGATGCTTGCGCACATCTTCATAAACCCTAATTCCACAAACGGTCGCAGATGAGTGTCTCAAAGATCATCTCGTCCGTTCAACTTCACCTGCTTGGTTATACAGTCCTGGTCAGGAGTTAGTTGGTCAATGAGGTGTCGTGGTGATTACCATCCGCCACTCTACCACACCATGTGGTCGGCCAAGAGAGGACTTGCTTGCGCAGCCTCCAAACCATCACATGAAGTAGGCTGGACATGATGCTATTTTAAGACGCTCAACAACGATGCTTCATACATGCTGAATATATTCGATGCATTACACGCATAGAATTCACGTGATATTTTACAAGTATCAAATTCCCAAATAACTTAGTTATTTAACCTAGCATTACATGCTACCTTTTGTGGGTCCCACGATCCGCACATTCGAGACATCAATCATGTCACAAACTGGGGGATACATACTGGGGTATTGGTCTGGCGGTTTACAACGTGCAGCGCACAATGCGTCATCACAAGAACGTGTCAGGAAGTCATGGACGGTTAATGATGATGGGAGAAGTGGGCAAGACTGATCGTGTAACACTAACACACGCAACTCCACTACTCCATCACTCCACTTTCTCCACTTCCCATGAGAGACGTGGGTTAGGCTCAATGACTTGTATAAATAGGTTCTCCTCCCTATTTTCAAACAAGACAACAGAAACCAAGTGTTGATACAATCGTATTCCAACACCAGAACTGATAGCTTTCATTCTGTAAGCCAGTTCAGCTTTTTGATACAAGTCATACATAGCAAACACCTTCACCATCTCAACACCTTCTTCGCTTCCCTCCCTAAGATTAACCCCATCTCCTTCACTTTGTGACCGAAGCAAGTCTGGAACCGCCATTTCTTGGTTTAGGACACAATTGTACAGATTGATTTCTCGAATCACAAAGCACTCCCATGCAGTGCATTTGTTTAGGGTTTAGATTCATTCCTCATCCACACACCCCAAATTACCAAATTCGGCAGGAATAGTTTTCACCCGTAAACAACAATAGGCCATGAAAGTTTATGACAAAGGTGTTAAAATTCCATCCCAAAGTGTTATACAAACATGCGAGAATCATCAGAAACTGGGTTTTCAAGTGATGGCATGACAAAACTATGGAGTATGCTGACTTCTATGGTGCAAGTCAGGTATTAAAGTACATGTTTCTCACAAGTATATAAAGATGATGCATTAGGAATGCATATGTTTGTGGTGTTATCAGTAGCGAGTACATTACGAGTTGTGATGGGAATTTTGCAAAAATTCCTGAAATCAAAGAAGTTGTTGGCCTTTACAGTGGCAAAGAAGATGAAGAACATGTCAATGCCATAAATTTGAAGGTGTTTTCATCGTAGCCAGTTGATGGAAGATTATAGTTATCTCTCTCGAATGCATGTACCTTGGTGGTATGCAAAGTCTGGTTGAGAACTAGCATGTTTGTGGCAATGTGATGCCATGAAGGAAGAATTGGATGGCTAATTCTTATCTAGCATAAAGCTTATGGAAAGGCTGAAGACGGAAGCGCAAGTTAGGGGAAAACCGATACACCACGGTCTTGCGTTTGCAAAGAGTTCTTCGTTGATGCTAGATGTGCACAAAGAGTGTGAAAAAGCGGGGGTCTAACAACACCACCCAATATTTCAATTAGCAATCTGTATGGACTAACTCCGAAATACTTTGCTAGAGAATCAACTAGACAGTCAGACTCAATCTAGATAAAAGTATCTCAAGGAGTTAATATCTCTCTCTTGATTTTATTTTTACTCAAGCTAAAAACAATAGCGAGTCTTTATCAAATACAAGCAATACTTGGACGGTACCAAAGACCAATGTCCAAGGATCAATCAATATCAATCAACAACCAAAGGTTGGATTACCAATTGATGATCACGAACGCACAACCTGTATTATTTAAATTATATAAAATATAATGCGGAAAAGAAATAACACAGACACCATAAATTTTTTTAACGAGGAAACCGCAAATGCAGAAAAACCCCGGGACCTAGTCCAAATTGAATAGACACTCTATTAAGCCGCTACAGACACTAGCCTACTACAAACTAACTTCGGACTGGACTATAGTTGAACCCCAATCAGTCTCCCACCGATCCAAGGTACAGTTGTACTCCTACGCCTCTGATCCCAGCAGGATACTGCGCACTTGATTCCCTTAGCTGATCTCACCCACAACCAAGAGTTGCTGCAACCCAAAATCACAGACTTGATAATAAACAGATCTGTCTCACACAGAAAAGTCTATAAAAGGATAAATATGTCTCCCACAGATAAACCCTAGGTTTTGTTCCGTCTTTTGATATAAAATCAAGGTGAACAGGAACCAATTGATAATCCGGTCTTATATTCCCGAAGAACAACCTAGATTAATCAATCACCTCTCTACAATCCTTCCTGACTGCACAAGCGGATTGTCGAGGAATCACAAACACTGAGACGAAGATGTTTGTGACTTCTTTATCTTGCCTATCGGAGAACTCACACGAATTCAATCCAATCAATCGATTGTACTCGTACGATAGAAGATGCAAGATCAGATCACACAACTACGATAAAGTAGTATCGGTATGGCTTCACAATCCCAATGAAGTCTTTAAGTCGTTAACCTGATTTTAGAGAAGAAAATCAAAGGTTAATGGAGATCGACTCTAGCGGGCGCACTAGTAGCACACAAACGTGTGGGGATTAGTTTTGCACAATGCTAGATGTCTCCTTTATATAGCCTTCAAATCAGGGTTTTGCCTTAGTTACAAAGCAATCCTTATTCACCGTTAGATGAAAACCTGATTTAGATTCAAGCTAATATTTCTCAACCGTTAGATCGAAAACTTAGCTTGTCACACATACTTGGATAGATGTTTACTGGGTTCGTGAAAACCATGCCCAAACGTGTACGTGTATGTTGGTTCAACATAGTAACCCAAAAGGTTAACCATATGAGCATTTCATATTAACCTTGTTCTTCTTCACCATAACTAGTTCAATTGACTCAAATGAACTAGTTAAAGAGTTGTTCAATTGCTATGAGATCTTATGTAACTACACAAGACACAATTGAAACAAAGATGATTCGATTCGATTGAATCGGCTCATGAACATTATATCCACGGTTTGCATAAAGCATTCCTTAGTAATTTAATGTTTCATGTTCAGAGCACATCTTTAGATCATTACCTCTAAAGTTCACAAACAAGTTCGCAGACTTAAGTTAATCGGTTGAGTTTTCCAAACTCAGCAGAAATTCTCGGAAAGAGAACTTCAGCCAGTTCGCGGACTTAGCACACAAACGAGTTTTGGAAAATCCATCAGAAATTCTCGGTCGAGAACTTGCGACAGTTCGCGGACTGAGTCTGCGGACTGGGTTCGCGGATTTGGCATGCCAATTCCACAATCCTACCGATTTCTCTTGATCAATAAAGTTCGAAAACTTCGGTTCAAGGAATACATGGTTATGTAATCTAAACTCTCATTTCAAACATTGAGACATTCTCAGAGGACGCTATGTAGCCGTTATTCACAGACCGATTCACGTCAGAGCAATTCTCAAGGTGATTGAAACTTTTCATGACTTTCGTCACTAGGTGAAGAAAAACTTGATCAAAGCGAAACGCTTTACCCACACACGATTTCGATATAAAAGATAAGCAATGAATGCTCAGCTCGAAATACCAAATGTGTATGATCTAGTCTATATAGCATACGACTTTTGTCTCATAAGAAGTAGGAGATAGAAGAGATAGATTTTTGAGTGATAGATAAGTTCAAGTCTCCACATACCTTTTTGTTGATGAAGTTCCACGGTTCCTTGTATAGATCTTCGTCGTTGTATGATGAATCGCCATGAAGTCCTTGAGCTCAACTACACTTGTCTATCCTAGTCCGAGACTTAGCTATATAGGTTAGGAATCAAGACTTATAGTTTTGATCACTAACATTGACAAACATGCTTGAGATAGCAACGCATGCGAGATTGACCGAGCTATGCTCTAACAGAGTGTGCTTGCGCCTGGTTTATGAGTGGGATCAATATGCTTGGACAAGGGTGTACAAAGACCTGCATTTGATCATAACCACAAACAGATGTTCTTGTCGACTGCAAATCAACAATTGTTGCAGCTAAAGTTGATTTTGGAGAAGGGGAAAGATAAGAGTTTCCAGTTGTGCATGGACAGTAAAAATGAGTTCCAAGCTTGATGAAGAATGCGACATTCTTGCTTCATGGAACGTAGGCAGTGGCGCCTCATTTGCAAGGATTATGGCCTTGTTTGCAACTGTCCAAAGTGTTTATCTGCATAAGTCATTGAGTGATATGACTTTGCTGAGCTCTATGGTTATGCTCAGAATTACCAAGTTAAGTCTGTTCCAGTTGTGCAAAGGTGCACAAGTTTGCATTAAAAATTCGGGTGTTGACTGTCATAGCAAATATGCAACAGTAGCATGCACCAAATAGGATTTGGGCATGGCCAAGATGCGTGATGCGGTTGGAGATGCAAGTTAGGAGAATTGTATATGCATGGAGAAAGAAGGAAAAAGTAGTGGTGATGCATAAAGGTGGCATGTGGCCATTATTGAAGAAATTTTCATGAAAGCTAAAGCAACATGATAGCATCAATATGAAGGAGTATTTAACTAAGTGTCAATTATATTATGCTTCGTTATGGGGGTTGCATAAAAACGTTGATAAATAGAAGAGCGCATGTGGCAAAGTGAATTGCTACATTGGGGATAGTAGGTGCTGTCTCGCTTCCTTAGTTGCTTAGAAGCGAAGATGAAGTCAGTATTGCAAGGCTTGTTAGTTCTTACAAGTTGTTCAGTTGGTGCGAGTATTTGCTCAAATTTGAGTATACTTTCGGTTTGGGTCGAATGGACCTTGGTGTTGGAATGAAGTCTCTCTATGTAAGGTAGTAGTGAATGAGGGTATTTGAAGTGAAATATCTCGCCTCTTTAATTCAAAGTAAATCTAGTTCGTGTGGAATATGCTACATAGCATATTTAGCCAAAATATGCAATAGATGACGCTGGAAGTGAAAGGAGCAAATAGAGTTGGTGGCATAATCGAGTTTGCTATTGAGAGTTGTGTGGAAGTGCGAAGGAATTTGAAAGCGATAGCATGGAGTAACACAGCAAGAATGAAGATGTAAGTCCACAAGTATATGAGTTAAGAGTAACTCATAGTTAGGAAGAACATGATGTTGTTTTTCCGCCACATTAAAGCGTAGCAGTTTGAAAAAGCAAGTGATTCCTAAATTGTTGGTTTCAAAGGCGCGTAGAGAGGATACTTTTCCTATCCTAAGTCATGACTATACCAAAGTCATGCATTTAGATCAAGGTGTAGCAACAATGCAAGCAAACGATGTGCTGGTTCTTTGGCATACAAATGGTGCAAAGCTAGGAGGCGTAATTTACAATATGATTTGAAGGCCAAATATAGTGTAAGTTTTGTTACATTGCTGAAGACAACAAAGGCTATGGGTTGTGGCGCATACAATAGTGGTATGGAATCATAGCATGCATACCTTAAGGCATGGCATGATTTGGCGTAGGCGCATATGATTGAAGAACACTTAGTATACAGTAAGACCTGTTGAATTGCAAGAGTGCAATGTCAGTCGGAATTGAAGGAAGTAAGCTAAGTTATGCATATCAGGGTGATATGTTGGTTTTTTGGCGTGTACACTTAGGCACAGAATGACTGGAGAGAAGATTTTTGATGAGGATGTATTCAAATGTGGAAAATTGGCTTGGGGTGCAGCTAACGAGTACTGCTGGATTTCAGACAAATTCTGAAAATGCATAACAACATATCGCAAGTGCATTTGGGTATTGATGTGCGATTGCAGTGGGAGTTGAAGCGTAGGCCAACGGGACAACAATAGTGAAAGTTAGTAGGATCAATGGCAATGCAGTAAGGTAAGTGATGACATTTGGTACTAGGCATAAAAGTTTTGGCAAGGGAAAAGGCCAAACAAGTTTGTTGATTTCTGAGATAGGCTCAGAAGTATACAAGGCCAAAGACCAAGTATAGAGAGTATACTTTGTTGCGTTCAAAGAGGTCGTTAAACGAATTAGGTGGGGGAGGTCTATTATAGGTCAGTCAAGTGACACATAATGATTGCGCGTTACAGTATTGCAGGCCAAGTCAATGTCCGACATTGATTACGCGACACTGCATAGACTGACAAGTGTTAAGAATGGCATAACCCTGCAGGGCTGGTGAAGCGCAAAGGTAGTGCTACACTGTAAATACATTTGGCTAAGTAATGAAGCTTATTGGCTGACACAATGAAGCTTCATTGAGGAAACGCAAGACAAGGCCAAAGTGGAAAGATGCAACATGCAACATGCGATGTTGGCATTAAGGCATATTCATAGAATTGAGGTGGACCAAACTCAAGGATGATGCAAGAAGGTAGAATAGGCAAAAATTTGGTCTATGGAATTCATTCAAGGCTGGCCAAAGCTTGAACAATCCAAACAATCTAGTAATGCAAGAGTGGCATTGTTATTGTCGAGCAAATTGGCTAAGTGAAGAATAAGACACATGAATAACCAGAATCAGCTTAAAGAGTTGTCCTTGATAATTGAAGCAAAAGGATTGTCCGTGCATTAGCTTAGAGAAATAAGCATGCAGGGCCAAGTTGGCTGAGCATTGGATCAAGGAAGAATTCGGTAAAGCATAATAGTGGTGCAATATGGCTCAAGTGACGGTTATGAGTTGGTTACAAGCCTCACAAGCATGCCAATGACGCTAGACAAAGAAGAACGGTTATAAAAAAAGTTTATAACCATGTGAAATGTTCATAACCACCAAGAACAGGTGCGACACTAGTTGGCGTGACAACACAAAAGGTGGCAGTTGAAGTTGGCGGTTATAGAAACCTCTTATGGGACATGGCTGTTCCATACAGGTGCAAGCAGTTGCACAGAGTTTTGGCCTGATCCTGACATGTATAAATAACTTAGCAATCGATAATGTTGGTGTTGTTCAATTGGAGAAGAACCACTGATTTTGTAGAGAGAGTTAGGCATTCACCAAGAGGGTGAATGTCCTGTTTTGCTCCATGTGATGTACGAGTTTTGTAATATTCCTTTAGTGGAATAAAATGGGTTTTTTTGCAGTATTCTTTGTGTTCATTGTTTTTCTGATTTGTGTGAGAATTGTTCAAGTATATGGAAGAACCTCTTATGCTTATGGGGGCATGAAGAGTTACATAGAAAGAAGAAAAGACTTATGTTGTGCAAAGCCTTTATAGTGAAGGCAGATGCGTACTTTGATGCAAGTATGCAAGGATGAGTACTTGTGGGTGAAGTTGATTCACTGAACCACTGAGTATTTCCGGTCATGTCCCATGAAAATTTTAGGCGATTAAATGGGCGTGTGACAGATTGTATGGTCCCAAAATAAAGTTGTAAAGTTCTCTGATTGATTGTTATTCGCCGGCATATTGGCCATCCCGTCTTCCGCTTGATTTCCTTCCTTGTGGTTGTGGTTGATGGTGCAGTGAGAGATATGGCTCATGATTTGTTTGGTTTTAGAGATTATTCTTGAGATGCACCAAGGCAGATTGGCGTCTGAGGTTAGGAATCGAAACAGGTTTTCCGAGTCGGTTTAAAATTGAACCTTTGGCCAGCTTTGTTCTTTTGTCATCCTGGATGCGATGAGCATTTCCCATGACTCAACTGTGAGGGAAGTGGTGATTCATAGCGGATGTGCTACTGCTACCAGGGTGTTGGCAGAAGCATCCCTGCAAATGAAACCTGCTCCAGTTAATATGGGGTGTCCTCGCGCTGCTCCGTCTGTGTTGATCTTGGTCTAGTTTAGATTAGGTTTGAGTCAGCCTATTAAGATCATTATTGACATTCGTGTTCCACTTTCTGGATTTGGGGGAGCTGGTATCCCAGATCGCACGTGAGGGAAGTTCTCATGTGCCCAAGAGAACTTTTATTGAATAGTGAGAGTCATCTGGGTAATGTCACCTGGATATGGTTGTCTTTCTCGATAAATATAATCATTCCTAGATATCCGTAAGGACCAGAAACAAAACTGAAGGTTGTTTTGACAGAGTGAGGAGTTTTCAGTTATAGAATTTGTGAGATTTTCATTTGTGGGTTTGGAAAGTTTGAAGATTTTGGGTTGTGGCTGAATAAGTAGGGAGTCTTGTGAGGAGAATTTTTCTTGCGGACACAACACCACTTGACAATGGCGGAGAACGTGACCAATAGATTCTTGATCTAAGTTACATTGTGGATGGATGTTGGTATCGGTGAGGTGGATATAGTTTGGGATGGCGAAGGTCAGGAGGCTGTCGTTGATTTTTTTTCACAAGAAAAGCTGCAATTTTGGAAGACATGGAAGTGTCCAAAGAAACTTAATTGGTGGCAAGGGGTTTTGGTAGAAATGATCAAATGAGCAGTGATATACAAATGTTATGGTGTACTTTCAAGATTTAGTGAAAGTACGGATGATCCTATAAGAGGGATTGTTTTTGGGAGGTGGATATTCGCAGTTCATTGGACTAATGTGGGGTGGTAGGAGGTTTAACTTATCGTGATTCAAGGTGTGGGTGAAAGGATCAATGCGGTCGGTGACTGTCTGGATTGGGTAACATCTTGTCGGGTCCAAGATGTTAGTGATTAGAAGGATAAAGTTTTCTTAAATAGGGGTTGTCAATTCATCTCCATTTTTTTGTGGAAAAGATGTAGTTTGATTGTGGGAATAAGTATTGGGGACTGATTGAAGATGGGGTAGCTAGAGTTCCTAAAAAGAAAGGTTGTTGGTTAACATATTTTTCGTTGCAAAGGCTAGCATAAATTTAATCCGATTTCTCATGGATTTTTTTAGGCCTGCTTTATGGTTAACGCTTTAATATGATTGTTGCTTATTCGAATTCCCAGACCTCCTTCTGATTTGGTATTAGTCATCTTATTATAACCAATCAGGTAAAGATTCTTGATTGAGGGGTCATGTCCCCAGAAAAATTTTCGGGGATACAATCTATTTTCATATTCACATTGATAGTCAGATGTTATGCTTGCATGATTTGGTTCCACGTATGGGTTAGGGAAGATTTTATGGGAGCTGATTTTTCTGTAGGTGTTAGGCATTTCGCCATCCAACCCTTTAATTTGCGTGCCGACCGATTCAGCATATGTTCAAATATGTGTCGAGAGGATCTTCCATGCTTGGATAAATCATAACAAAAATCCTAACAATCCCGTTAATGACCAAAAAACAATAGATATCTTGGCACCCCTTTGTTCTTTGACAAGAATATGAAATAAAATTTTGAACCTCTTCTCCAAAAATGCTATGCCACTCTTCAAGGTTGAAATCAAAGCTCCTTTCACAAGCAGGTAGAAAAGTGTTAATAAAATCTATTCTACAAGCATACCCAACTTACCAAATGCAAATCATGACATTTCCCAAAGAAACTCTCGATCAAATGGATCGTATATAAAGAGACTCATGGTGGAATAAGGATAAGTCCAAAAGTAGAGGAGGATACATAAGAGCTTGGGCCAGTATATGCAAGCTTATTTCTCAAGGAGGGTTAGGAAATTAAAAATCCACACCATTTCAATATAGCATTCCTCACTAAACTAACCAGCATACTAATCACGGAATGTGATCAACTTTGGGCCCAACTATTAGAAGCTAAATACTTCGCAAACTCTCACCTGCTAAAATCTTCTAGATCTTTTAATATATTAGGTATTAGACGAGTGTCCAAAAAGGTTTATACCTAATTAAGGATGATTTTGTCTGGCAAGTAAAAAAAAAGGAGCTTCTACATATCTATGGGAAGACCAGTGGATATCTAACACTGACACAATCACACAACCAACCAATTTAAAAGAACCGACATCGCAAATGGTTCAAGAGTTGATGACGGAAAAAAATACATGGAATCAAGAAAAAAACGGACAAGTATTTTCATCCAGATGCCAGAGAAAAAAATCAAGATTTTTTTCTTAATTGGTTTTGACACAATCAGCTGGGTCATACAACTTTTACCCAGAACCAAAAACAACAAATTTCTTTTGTACAAACTAAATAAAAAAGAAACAACAAAACCAAAAAAGAAAGCTATTATCTATAGTAAACCTTACCACTACCATTTTTCTCAATAAATTCCTCAACTTACTATCAAAACTACCTGGATCCACTTCAACAAAACTCTCAGCAGGATGAATATTGGAAATATAATCAACTGCCATATTTGTCTCTTTATACACATAGGCATCTTACCCGGTGCATACACACCGGTGGTTTCGAGATTGGTTGAATTGCAGGGGGGTTATATTTGTTTCACTAGACATAATATTATCATGTTGTCGCAGAGAAAATGTGTAGTATCCACTTTCTCAACACCATTTTTCTGCATGGAGCTTAGGGTAATTGGTGTTGTATTGTAAACAATGGATTTATGGTATGAACTTTATTTATTTTGAAAGTACCTGTTGAAATTCCAACATTTCTGTTGCGTCGTAATGAATTAACTTATTTATCTCCTCTCCGGAAACACCGAAAGTAGTGTCACCGCTGTCATCTTTAATTTCGATCTCCAATATGTATCTTTTTATTTGTGGGTGAAAATTGTTTCTATTGGATTTGGTTAATTTGGGTGTGTGTGGATGAGAAACGAATCTAAACGCTAAACAAATGCACTGCACGGGAGTGCTTTTGATTCGAGAGATCAATCTATACAATTCTGGCCTAAACCAAGAAATGACCATTCCAGACTTGCTTCGGTCACAAAGTGAAGGAGATGGGGTTGATCTTAGGGAGGGAAGCGAAGAAGGTGTTGAGATTGTAAATGTGGGCTATTTATGACTTGTATCAGAATGTTGAACTGGCTTGCACAATGTAAGCTATCAGTTCTGGGTGTTTTCTGGATATTGTAACAACACTTGGTTTTTTGTGTCGTTTGAAATTAGGTGAATGACCTATTTATACAAATCATTGAGCGCAAACCTTCATCTCCTAAGAAGTGGAGGAAGTTGAATGATGGATTAGTGGGGTCGTGTAGGTAGTTATACGATCACGTCTTGGCCCACTTCCCTCATCACCTTAACCGTCCATGCCTCCTGTCACGTTCTTGTAAATGGGCGCGTTGCACGCCGCACGTTGTAAACCGCCAAACCAATACCCCAGTAAGTATCCCGCAGTTTGTGACATGCTTGATGTCTCGAATGAGTGGATCGTGGGACCCACAGGAAGTAGCATACGGTGCTAGGTTAAATAATTGAGTTATTTAAGAAATCGATATTCATGAAATATCGTGTATACTTTATGCATGTAATGCATCGAATACAATCAATATGTATGAAGCATCGCTGTTTTAAAGCTTAAAGGAGTAAGTCGCGGATTAAGCGTCTTAAAATAGCTGCATGCCCAACCATCTTCGAGTGATCGTTGATCGTTTGAAGGCCGCATGGGCGGGCCATCCCTTGACCGATCACTCCCTTGTGGTAGAGTGACGGACGGTGATAACCAAGGTGCCTCATTGGACGTTTAACTCTTAGCCTAGGCTGTCCGACCAAGCTGGCAAAGTTGGACGGACTAGATGATCTGCGGCACATGTTTGCCACCGTTGATGGATTTTAAGGTTTTAAAGAGGTGCGTAAGCATCACTTTTTAGCTTGACCGAAATCAAGCATGGACAAATTTTCTGGTGGGACCGACCGGGCATGCGTGTAGACGGCTTGCCGGTGTACAAGTCCATGCCACTCTGTCTCGCGGAGGTGCGATCTAGGCCACTCAATTTGTCTGGCATAGGTGAGTGGTCGTGATCGATTTGCGATAGAAATCCTTTGCCGCAAAGGATTTGGGAACTGCGGGACATGCCTCCTTTGGGCGTGCGTTGCGAGGTGCTCGGCCATGGTTGGCCTAGGCCAATGGGTCACACGCATAGATGGGCCCACGCTGATCACGTTGATACTCTTGGTACCTCTTAAGTCTACATCTACACCCTCCGTTTAGGATGACGAAGATGGATTGACGCGATTGAACTGTGACAGTTATGCAGCGCCGCAAACCCTAATTAGGGTTTCAGAACGGTCATGCACGCGTGTCTTTGGCCAATCGGCTTGGCAAGCTATGCTTCTCCTTTGGAGAGGTCGATTGTGTGGGGCCCACGTTGGGCTGATGGTGAACTATGTGTTCCTGCCCGATGGTCATAGGCGTGATCTAAGACATCCAAACATGCTGGCGAAGTTGGTTGGTTGTGATCGATTTAAGACGCTAGTGGGATTTACGCGACCCTTTAAGCATCACGTCAGCCACACTTCGAGCAAGCGTTCATTTCTCTAGGTCTAGGTCGTGAGAAAACCGATCAGGTGGGTGAGGAGTGGGCCCGCTAATGTGTTCATTAGCGCTTCACTGATCAATCGTGGGATGATCTAATCCGTCCAACCAGGCTGGTGAATTTGGATGGTCATAATGATTTTAAGACTACTTTGAGCGGTCTTGCTCGTTTGAGCCTTCCCCAAAGCAACGCGGCCATCCCTTTTTGGGGTCGGCATTTGACAGGCGTTAGGGGTATAGCGTGGTGTTCTACCGGCTTGTCATAGGCGGACCTTCCGGTGAACATCACGGTGATTGCCTGCTCCTGTTAGGGTTCGTCTAGGCTAGTTAAATTATGCGGCTGATAAGTGCATAACTCATATGATTTTAGTGTCAATTCCATATTTGTTTTAGCTATTATTTTTTGCATATTTTCGTATTATTACTCTTGTTTTCTCTTGTTTGTCTCTATTAGGTGAATCATCCAAAAAAGAGCTACAAAGTGCTGAAAAGACCTAAAAAGATAAGTATTCCAAGTATCCAAGTGTCAAATTCCAAGAGAAGTGGAAGAAAAGCAACGAAAAGGAGCAAAACACACATAATCAAGAGAAGGGCCAAAGATCGATCTTAACTCATTCAAATTAAGTATTTATCATCACCATCTCGAAGATAATTGAAAGATAAAAATAATTCAAAAAGAATGAGGTCATTCCGAGTTTGGATGAAGAAGTTGTGGCCAAAACAGTTTTATTGAAAACCGAAGATAGTGCAGTCCGCGAAAATTTGCGGACGGGGTTCGCAGACTTATTTCCGAATTTTTTTGATGGATTTTGAAGTTTGCGGACTAGGTTCGCGCACTTAGCAAATGGGAAACGTGTATTTACTTCTTGGAAGGCCTAAGGGCACGTTTGGGAACGTTAATTCGTTATTTTGGGTCGGGTTCTTGAACCGAACCCAATACGTGAACTCCAAGCAATGTAAAACCTATAAAAATATATTAGGTTATGTGAAATCATATCATATCATTAGGTCACGAAATTGTTAGGGTTTGGAGAGAAGAAACATCACACGGAGCGATTATCAATCGTAACGTTATCTCTTACTTTTCTCATATGTATATCATGGATGTTTCTACATCCATGAGTAGATAAACACCTATTGATTGAAGATGAATTCTAAGTTGTAAACAAGATTTGAGTTATTATATTAATCTACTTTGAATTTCTTCATATGATTATCGTTTGTTTATACTATTTGAATATTTATGATTGATTGATAGATTGTTTAGGTGGCCCACTAAATTGTTTTGTTGATTCAATCTATTGCTAGTATTGAGTTAGGAGATAAGTGATCGTCGAATAACTTGTACGCAAGTAGAGAACACAAAACCTTGCAGAGGGATTCTGTGGAGCGATTGTGTGTATGAACAACACTAAAAAGTGGACCTTGATCTAAGAGTCTAACTAGTAGGGTCAACCTATAAATTCACAAAAGATAAAGCATTCGATTGGATTACACCTTGAGTGATCTACTACTTGGTAGTTCGTTGAATAGAATCTGGTAGGCGAGAACTTCCGTATCCAGTGATATAAGGGATTTAGGGGATAGCACTGATCTAGCTGTTATTCTACGGTTGGTGATAATCTATGATTAACGACGAGTAGGAAATTATAATAACTCATTGACGGTTTATATACAAAGAAGGATTCCTCGATCATATCTCTTTTTATTGATTACAATACAATTTTATTTGCTTTGATTATTTATTTTGTTCACAATCTAAAACAACCCCCCCTCCCCTTGTGATACTTTGACAACTAAAACTCACTGCTCTTCGTGGGAACGATCCTTACTTCCATTATATTACCAGTTAATTGTGTGGAAATAAGATTATTAATTTGATTGCACTTACGACACGCATCAGCGGCCAACTTGCGTGGCCGTGATCGTTTCTGAGACTGACATGGACAGTCCAGATTTCCCTTAGGGAATTAAGCATGCTCGATCGGGCTAATATAAGCGCATCGACACAGGGTTCTCTTTGGTTAGAGAATGGTATGGCCTGCGGGTATTTCGTGCATACCTCACTATTGACACTTGGAGATTCGTTTTACTCTGCTGAGAGTAAACACTCAGTCTTCATGCCGCACCAATAATGAGAGTCCTGCTGAGAACAACACAGGAAATACAAGGCAACTCATGCATTAATTAATAATGCTATAAATACACAAAATATTTGGGAGTGTTGCTACATGCACTATTCTGAGTGAATTTTGTATATCTATTGAATTGCTTCAAATAAATATTCTGCGCTCATCGTTTGTCAAATGACCTTACCCTTTGCAGGATGTCGGCACACTAAATCTGGATTTACAATTTTAGCCCTGAACTAAAATTCACCATCAACATTAAGTCTCTTGCCTAGCACGTAATAGTTACACTATTGTGGGGTAGGCATTAGATGGTGACAAATAAAAAGAAATTCACAAGAAAGGTTTCAGCGTGTGTTACCAAGATGGAGTCTGGCTCGTTCTTTGGGCGAGATGCATTTCTTCTTATTGCACGGCAGCAACCCTCAAATATTCGATAAACATCCACTGATCTATCCCTCATTTGTAGCCTTTGCAGACGGCAAGTGGAGACTCCTTTTCTTCCCGGGACCTTGTTAACTTGTGAAATATAAAGAAGACCCCGAGTCTTCTCCCATCGCAGAATTGTTTCTTTCCCTATCCCAGGTATTGCTCCATCTCTATTACATAACTTGATCTTCCGATTGATCATGATTTTTTTTATATAATCATAATCATAACCTCTTCCTGCAGGATCTCATGGAGGCTTCTGGTAAGGACTACTCTGGTACCTCTCCAGAAAGAAGTTTGGAAGTCAACAAACCTGAGGTTGATGATGCGTTCGAGGAGGTGATGGCTAAAATTGATGTTCCGCTTCGCGAGGCTGATCGCGCTATACGGGGCATGTCGATTCTGCATCTGCGCATTTCTCGAGAATGCACTCAAAACCTTTTGACTTCAATCGATAGAGAGGAGAAATGGAGACATGATGAGGCGTCGCAACCACCGGTAAGCACGAGAGCTGAGAGGTTTGCAGCGCAGCTAAAGAGGCGACAGGTTGAATATGAATGGCGGGGTGAGGATAAGCGTGATTATGTGATTCGTGATGGTGTGATAATCCTTGATTCTGATATAGATAAACCCGCGCGTCCAAAGGTTGTCAGCACAATCTCCCATGCTGCGTTGGTCTTTAAAGAAGATACGGAAGTTGTTCCTACTGAGGACGTTGAAGTGGAGAACGTTGCTGACTTCATAGAAATATCAGAGAGAGAAGCGGAGGTAGATCCGGAAGAAGGAATTGCTTCCCATGACAACGATGTTGAAGCAGACTCCAGGAATAGTGAAGGCACAGTTGATCTCCTTGATGATCAAACCTCCTTATTCCCTTTTTTTGGACGAGTACTTTCTCGTAATTTGCGAACACTTACTCCTTGTACTCAGTGGCGGCTGAGTTCAAGGTCTTCCCCTCTTTGCTTGCTTGCTTGAATAAGTGTTCCATATTGTTTTGATATAAATCTTCCAATATGGGTGTATCAAAGTCTTCTCAGGTTCATGTGATTGCACGTTATTCTTGTGATGAAACACTACGAACCTGCCTGTGCTCCTGACATGAGGTCTGCCTTATTTCCGTCGGAGTAGACTGCTCAAAGCGCTTTTCCTTCTTCTCCTATGTACATATTTCTATTCCTCCAACGTTTTCTAGGGGATACGAAATGTTTCTTTTAGGGTTTTTTTTCTGGTTTAATCTAGTGTGTAATGATGGTTTAGGCTGACTCAGAATTTTGTGTCATGTTTTAAGAGGCAAAGAAATTCCTAAAAGGGAACAGTACTTTGATTAATTGAAAATTGAAACCCTAATAATTATGAATGCAAGTAGTGCAATTATTTTGGAGTAATTAAAAACATTACATTAAAGGAAAATTGTTGGAGGAACTACTACCGAGAATATTGGAGAAAAGGGGTAGTACAACGCTTCTAGGTATTGTAGGGCTTAAGCCATCGTGAGTGAATCGTCACGCCCTCAAGCTTGTCAGTGTTGATGATCTTGCAATAGCCGCCTAGGATGATGAAATAACGGGGGTCTAAAAACACCACCCAATATTTCTCTTAGCAATCTGTATGGACTAACTCCGAAATACTTCGCTAGAGAATCAACTAGACAGTCAGACTCAATCTAGATAAAAGTATCTCAAGGATTTAATATCTCTCTCTTGATTTGATTTTTACTCAAGCTAAAATCAATAGCGAGTCTTTATCAAATACAAGGAATAACTTGGACGGTACCAAAGACCAATGTCCAAGGATCAATCAATATCAATTAACAACCAAAGGTTGGATTTCCAATTGATGATCACGAACGCACAACCTGTATTATTTCAATTATATAAAATATAATGCGGAAAATAAATAACACAGACACCAGAAGTTTTGTTAACGAGGAAACCGCAAATGCAGAAAAACCTCTGGACCTAGTACGGATTGAATACACACTGTATTAAGCCGCTACAGACACTAGCCTACTCCAAGCTAACTTCAGACTGGACTATAGTTGAACCCCAATCAGTCTCCCACCGATCCAAGGTACAGTTGTACTCCTACGCCTTTGATCCCATCAGGATACTGCGCACTTGATTCCCTTAGCTGATCTCACCCACAACCAAGAGTTGCCGCAACCCAAAATCGCATTCTTGATAATAAACAAATCTGTCTCACATGGAAAAGTCTATCAAACGATAAATCTGTCTCCCACAGATAAACCCTAGGTTTTGTTCCGTCTTAAGATATGAAATCAAGGTGAACATGAACCAATTGATAATCCGGTCTTATATTCCCGAAGAACAGCCTAGATTAATCAATCACCTCTCTACAATCCTTCCTGACTACACAGGCGGTTTGTCGAGGAATCACAAACAGTAAGAAGAAGATGCTTGTGACTTCTTTATCTTGCATATCGGAGAACTCTCACGATCTCAAGCCAATCAAAGATTGTACTCGTACGATAGAAGATGCAAGATCAGATCACACAACTACGATAAAAGTAGTATCGTTCTGGCTTTACAATCCCAATGAAGTCTTTAAGTCATTAACCTGGTTTTAGAGAAGAAAACCAAAGGTTAAAGGAGAATCGACTCTAGCGAGCGCACAAGTATCACACAGACGTGTGGGGATTAGTTTTGAACAATGCTAGATGTCTCCTTTATATAGCCTTCAAATCAGGGTTTTGCCTTAGTTACAAAGCAATCCATATTCACCGTTAGATGAAAACCTGATTTAGATTCAAGATAATATTTCTCAACCGTTAGAACGAAAACTTATCTTGTCATACACACTTGGGTAGACGTTTACTGGGTTTGTGAAAACCATGCCCAAACGTGTACGTGAATGTTGGTTCAACATAGTACCCCAAAAGGTTAACCATATGAGCAATTCATATTAACCTAGTTCTTCTTCACCATAACTAGTTCAATTGACTCAAATGAACTAGTTAGAGAGTTGTTCATTTCCTATGAGATCTTATGTAACTACACAAGACACAATTGAAACAAAGATGATTCGATTCGATTGAATCGGCTCATGAACTTTATAGCCACGGTTTGCATAAAGCATTCCTTAGTAATTTAAGTTTCATGTTCAGAGCACATCTTTAGATCATAACCACTTAAGCTCACAAACAAGTTCGCGGACTTAAGGCAACCGGCAGAGTTTTCCAAACTCAGCTAAAAATCTCGGCAAAGAGACTTCCGCCAGTTCGCGGAATTACACGCAAACGAGTTTTTGTAAAATCCCGGCAGAAATTCTCGGTACAAGAACTTCCGTCAGTTCGCGGACTTGGAAAAGCCAATTCCTCCGGTTTCTCTCAATCAACAAAGTTCGAAAACTTCGGATTAAGGAATACATGGTTATGTAATCTAAACTCTCATTCCAATCATTGAGACATTCTCAGAGGACGTTATATAGCCGTTATTCACAGACCGTTTCACGTCAGAGCAATTCTCAAAGTAATTGAAACTTTTCATGACTTTCGTCACTAGGTGAAGATAAACTTGATCAAAGCGAAACGCTTTACCAACACATGATTTCGAGATATAGATAGGCGAGATATACTCGGCTCGAAATATCAAATGTGTATGATCCAGTCTATATAGCATACGACTTTTGTCTCATAAGAAGTAGGAGATAGAATAGATAGACTTTTGAGTGATAGATAAGTTCAAGTCTCCGCATACCTTTTTGTTGATGAAGTTCCACGGTTCCTTGAGTAGATCTTCGTCGTTGTATGATGAATCGCCATGAAATCTTGAGCTCAACTACACTTTTCTATCCTAGTACGAGACTTAGCTATGTAGGCTAGAAATCAAGACTTATAGTTTTGATCACTAATATTGACAAACATGCTTGAGATAGCAACGCATGCGAGGTCGACCGAGCTATGATCTAACAATCTCCCCCTTTGTCAATTTTAGTGACAAAACTGTTAATACATATGGAATACAAAAAACATAAACTTTAGTGGCTCCTATCCATAGTCTAATCTTCAACTTTCCCTGAAATCTTCGTCCTTCCAAGTACTCCAATGATCCCAAAGGTTGTAAGTTTAGCATCACCGTTGTTGAAGATCCTTAGCTATAACAATGAGAGAAATCGAGATTCTCGATCAAAGTCCAATTGTATCAGGACTTTAACAATAATACTATGGTGATATGTATCACTCCCCCTTAGTCAATAGTCCATCTCGATCATGGAAACCACTCCCCCTTACACAATGATCCAAAAACCATATGTATTTGTAGTGTGAACTACAATATTTCTCCTCCTTTTTGTCAATAAAATTGGCAAAGGTACAAGAACGGGATCATAATGAAATTTCCACAAGAGACATTTCATAGACTAAAAGAAAAATACATACCAACTTAATTTAGATGCAATCATAAAGCCGAAGCTAAATGCATTCATCAAGGAGTTTTAAGATACAAGATAACCCCTATAAAATTCCACATCCGCACACCCAGCAAGATATTACCATTAAGAAAAAGTTCAAAAGAACTCTCCCCCATTTGATGTCATTCCCGAAAGAACAACAAGAGCGACCTTAATTTTGAAATAAAAGAAGGATTTTTTAAATTGGACACCAAAAACCTTAAAAATGATTTTCTATATCCAAAACTCAACCAAATTAATCACAAGAAAACTCATGATTAATTTAATTGGAATACGCAACTAAATCAAACCACAAAAGTGATCAATTTAATTGAAGGTGTTCAACATAAGTAAACTTACGGAGCTACGACTAAGGTAATCATACGGAGACGACTAACTTAATCGTTCACATACTCAACATAAGTAAAAACCTTACGGAATATACGATAACATCAACCAATAGAACATGATTAGTATAGCCGTTCATATACTCAACACAAGAACTTGTGGAATATACGAAAACTCAACTAGACTAATTACAAGAGAATCTTATAATTAATCTAATTGGAATACAACCAACCAAACTAATCACAAAAGTAATCAATTTAATTGTCAAAGGATTTGCTCGACAAAAGAAGACTTTCGGAGCAAATAACTAAATAACCAACCAAGATGATTAATTTAGTTCATAATGCTCAACATATAGCATCTTATGGAACAACCAACAAAGCCAATAAGAAAAATCGACTTAGTTGTATCGTGCTCAACATAAGACACACAATGGAGCCTTCACGGTAAAACATAACAAAATGGATCAATGAAGATCAATACCGTGGATAACATACAAGGATATATACTATTTTCCATCATAACGACATAATAGACTTTATCCTTGTCAAACAAAAGATTTTACCCTATTTTCCACCAAATACATGACTGCATAGGCATAACTTTTGTAATTGTCAAAAGTCCATTCGTCATTTCATTAATATGAATACCAATTCATGAACGACTTTACTTTTGACAGCATATGGGACCTTCAAGTTCACGGACGCAAACAATACATATCCCATAATCAAATTGCAATATCACAAAATCATAACGATCAATACTGCAATAACATCATCCTCCAAATATTTTTAGAATTTAATACCAATAAACCTAAAAAATAACACAATAAGATGAAAACAAAAATAGTTATGTGTAGTCACAATCATCGCTATTGAAAGCACTAGTTATTCTTCCAACTAATCCAAAAAGAAGATATACTAGGAAACAATTCCTTTGAGAAATTCTTTATCATTCCCGAACTCCTTGTTATCGACAACCATCGGGACATAAGGTTCACGGAGATAAGTGTCAATACCCACGAACTGTCTTGGCTGAAAAGGTCGAAATAGGGTCCTCTGACTTTCCAAAGATTTAGACACGAACGTCTTTATTTCATAAATCTCCCTTCTTATTTCCTTTAACTCATCAAAAACATCGGAAAACTTCTGAGAGTTAGAAGGAACAACCCTAGGTTTTCTTGTATTTCTTCTTTTTCTTTTCAGGGACTTAGAGACAGGAGATTTTTCTTTTTCCTTGATTGAACACTTAACAATCATGTTGACATCCTTTCCATATGATGACATAATGCTTTGAGAACAGTTATAAACAACTGTATTTGTGAGATTGAATCACTTAACTCAACAAGCAGTCTTATATAGGATATCAAGAGGAAAAAGGAATGTAGGGTTCGAAACCTATTGACAGGTTCGTATACGCCCAACTCTAAAACCCTATAAAGAGTAGAATTATCGATAATAACCCTTTCTTTTATTTGATAGACAAAAATAACAAAACTAAGAAAAGAAGGAAAAACTCTTCTGAAGCCTGGATCAACACTCAATCTTGTCTCTTTTCGAACAGGCACATGAGACAAGATTTTCTCAACAACACAATCAAGTTGTGTTGCGATGAACAACGATTTGTTCATCTTTTTCCTCATGGGAATCCTCTGATCTTTGTCTATCAAAACGATTTGACATATTTTCTTTTCAAATGGTCTTACTCTATCCTTGGAAACCAACTTCTTATACGAAGATAAGATCCTACATACCTCGGCGGTCTTCTGAGCAAGTTTCAGCTTCCTTGCTAATCGATCTGCTCTTCGTTGAAGTTTGATGGTGTGCCTTATTTGGTGCTTGTATTTGTAACACCTTGATAGTTCGTGTCCCTTCATCGAACAAAACGAGCACGTCAAAGTTGGATAGTATTCAGGCATTTGAGATGTGCAAGCAGACAGACATACAGTTGATCCTGAAACATCACTGACAGGGTTTCCGGTTACCGGATTCAAAGAATCTTCCATCTTGATTGGGTTTCCCTCTTGTCCGAACCCATTGAGGTTGATATATGTATTGCTACAAGTATCAAAATCGATGTTTTCACAAAGAAGCCCTACACTTGATTTCCTATCTTCATCGGAATCATAGGTTTCTGACATTTCATCAAGTGTTACAGCTAGACCTTTGTTCCCAGTGTATTTTCTACGATTTGGGCATTCGTTAGAAAAATGGCCAAAACCCTTACACTTAAAGCACTGAGGCATGTACTCATCATCAGCCTCGTCAGCATCCCTGTTTTTAGGAGGTACGCGACCGTGAGGTTTGTCTGATGACTTAGGTTTGTCTCTTGAAAACCGTTTACTTCTCTCCAACAGAAGATCCTTAAACTGTCTTGTGATCAAGGAGACTGATTTGTCAAGATCTTCATCCGAAAAATCACCCTCAGACTGATCATCCTCAGAGACATGAACACTCTTACCTTTGACCAGTAATTTAGTGTTCTTATGTGCTTTAAAGGCAACATCCTTACCGACTTTGGATGTATGCTCATGGTCAAAGATCTTAAGCTTTCCAACCAAGGTGTTTCTGGAAAGATTATTGAGGTTATTCCCCTCAACGATGGCATGCTTCTTAGACTCGTATCTAGATAGCAGCGATCTGAGAATTTTCATCACAATGCCTTTTCAGGAATAGTCTTACCCAATGCAAAAGATGCATTAACAATTTCAGGCACTTTGTGATTAAACTCATCAAATGTTTCTTCATCTGCCATACGAAGGTTCTCCCAATCGGAATTAAGGTTTTGAAGCCTAGCATCCTTTTCACTGGAGTTTCCTTCAAATACGGTTTCTAAGATATTCCAAGCATCTTTAGATCTAGTGCAGTTTGTCACATGATGCTGAATATTTTGGGTAATGGCATGTATGATAGCATTCAAACCGTCGGAATTTTGTTTTGCAACAGTTATCTCAACAATGGTGTATTCACCAATAGGTTTGGGAACGTTTGCATCACCGACTGCCACAACGGGAGCATCATAGCCATTAACCACATATACCCATGATTGAAAATCACGCGATTGAAGAAAAGCTCGCATAAAAATTTTCCACCATAAGTAATTGGAGCCATCGAAGACTGGTGGTACGTTAATAGAGATAACACCTCTGTCCATAGAGTCAGATCGCTACAAACATGGACTTATTAGGTCTTAAACGTGTTTGCCTGCTCTGATACCAATTGAAAAAGCGGGGGTCTAACAACACCACCCAATATTTAGCTTAGCAATCTGTATGGACTAACTCCGAAATACTTTGCTAGAGAATCAACTAGACAGTCAGACTCAATCTAGATAAAAGTATCTCAAGGAGTTAATATCTCTCTCTTGATTTGATTTTTACTCAAGATAAAATCAATATCGAGTCTTTATCAAATACAAGGAAACTTGGACGGTACCAAAGACCAATGTCCAAGGATCAATCAATATCAATCAACAACCAAAGGTTGGATTTCCAATTGATGATCACGAACGCACAACCCCTATTATTTCAATTATATAAAATATAATGCGGAAAAGAAATAACACAAACACCAGAAGTTTTGTTAACGAGGAAACCGCAAATGCCGAAAAACCCCGGGACCTAGTCCAGATTGAATACACACTATATTAAGCCGCTACATACACTAGCCTACTCCAAGCTAACTTCGGACTGGACTATAGTTGAACCCCAATCAGTCTCTCACCGATCCAAGGTATAGTTGTACTCTTACGCCTCTGATCCCAGCAGGATACTGCGCACTTGATTCCCTTAGCTCATCTCACCCACAACCAAGAGTTGCTGCAATCCAAAATCGCGGACTTGATAATAAACAAATCTGTCTCACACAGAAAAGTCTATCAAAGGATAAATATGTCTCCCACAGATAAACCCTAGGTTTTGTTCCGTCTTAAGATATGAAATCAAGGTGAACATGAACCAATTTATAATCCGGTCTTATATTCCCGAAAAACAGCCTAGATTAATCAATCACCTCTCTACAATCCTTCCTGAATACACAAGCGGTTTGTCGAGGAATCACAAACAGTGAGGACGAAGATGTTTGTGACTTCTTTATCTTGCCTATCGGAGAACTCTCACGATCTCAAGCCAATCAAAGATTGTACTCGTACGATAGAAGATGCAAGATCAGATCACACAACTACGATAAAATTAGTATCGGTCTGGCTTCACAATCCTAATGAAGTCGTTAATCTGGTTTTAGAGAAGAAAACCAAAGGTTAAAGGAGAATCGACTCTAGAGAGCGCACTAGTATCACACAGACGTGTGGGGATTAGCTTTGCACAATGCTAGATGTCTCCTTTATATAGCCTTCAAATCAGGGTTTTTCCTTAGTTACAAAGCAATCTATATTCACCGTTAGATGAAAACCTGATTTAGATTCAAGCTAATATTTCTCAACCGTTAGATCGAAAACTTATCTTGTCACACACACTTGGGTAGACGTTTACTGGGTTTGTGAAAACCATGCCCAAACGTGTACGTGTATGTTGGTTCAACATAGTAACCCAAAAGGTTAACCATATGAGCAATTCATATTAACCTAGTTCTTCTTCACCATAACTAGTTCAATTGACTCAAATGAACTAGTTAGAGAGTTGTTCAATTGCTATGAGATCTTATGTAACTACATAAGACACAATTGAAACAAAGATGATTCGATTCGATTGAATCGGCTCATGAACTTTATAGCCACGGTTTTCATAAAGCATTCCTTAGTAATTTAAGTTTCATGTTCAGAGCACATCTTTAGATCATAACCACTTAAGCTCACAAACAAGTTCACGGACTTAAGGCAACCGACAGAGTTTTCCAAACTCAGCAGAAAATCTCGGCAAAGAGACTTACGCCAGTTCGCGGACTTAAACGCAAACGAGTTTTTGGAAAATCCCAGCAGAAATTCTCGGTACAAGAACTTCCGTCAGTTCGCGTACTTGGAAAAGCCAATTCCTCCGGTTTCTCTCAATCAACAAATTCGAAAACTTCGGATTAAGGAATACATGGTTATGTAATCTAAACTATCATTCCAATCATTGAGACATTCTCAGAGGACGTTATATATCCGTTATTCACATACCGTTTCACGTCAGAGCAATTCTCAAAGTAATTGAAATTTTTCATGACTTTCGTCACTAGGTGAAGATAAACTTGATCAAAGCGAAACGCTTTACCAACACATGATTTCGAGATATAGATAGGTGAGATATACTCGGCTCGAAATATTAAATGTGTATGATCCAGTCTATATAACATTCGACTTTTGTCTCATAAGAGGTAGGAGATAGAATAGATAGACTTTTGAGTGATAGATAAGTTCAAGTCTCCACATACCTTTTTGTTGATGAAGTTCCACGGTTCCTTGAGTAGATCTTCGTCGTTGTATGATGAATCGCCATGAAGTCCTTGAGCTCAACTATAATTTTTTATCCTAGTCCGAGACTTAGCTGTGTAGGCTAGAAATGAAGACTTATAGTTTTGATCACTAACATTGACAAACATGCTTGAGATAGCAACGCATGCGAGGTCGACCGAGCTATGCTCTAAAAGATGACATTTGTTACCAAATACGATTCATCTTTCTTCGTTGCTGGCAAATCAGATTGGGTAGTCATCTTCACCATCACGTTTCCAACTCGAAACATGGTCATCTTTGTTATCATATCTCCAATTTGAAACGGATTTGGGCTCAGCACAACACCTTGACTCTGGGACACGTTGTCTCTGACTGCTTCCAATCTCTTAGCAAGACTCTTGAAAGGGCCGACACCCCATTCACATCTCTTAGTGGCGGTTAGGTTGTTGATCGAAACAAGTCCCCGAGCCTCAGCAGGAAGAGGTTTTACTATTTGTAAAAAAGGTTGTTCGATGAGACTTACTTGGGCTCGGAACCTTTTAAGGTATGAGTTCGGGCTTTCTCCAGGATGTTGCGTCACATTTGCAAGGTGTTGATACGACAACAAATAATCTTCAGGATTTGACGGTTCATTGGAGATTCTTTCAGGTATTGAAATCGGCAGAGGACACACTCCCAGTGTTGTTTTGTTGTCGTGTATCCACGGGCGTCCCAGGACTATGTCGTAATTTGGATACTCTTTTATTATGTAAAATTTAGCATGTGTTAGAGCATCACCGATTTTAACTTCAAGGTCAATGCATCCATAGGCGTCTCTGAATTCTCCTTCTGACCCCCTGATCACGGTTGGGCTGTGAATAGCTTCCTGTTTTGAAATTTTTGCGGCTCTCAGAGTCTTGACGTTGATGATGTTGAATTCGGAGGATGCATCAATCAATATGCTATCGAACTCGACATCCTTCAAACGAGTGACGGTCAAGAGACCCCAGTTCCCCTTACTGGTTGCATCTTCCAGGAAAGACTGAGCTTTCGTTGTTTCCCTTTCTGGGTACAAATGCCTACCTGACACAATGCGGTTGAGGGCTGCAAATATGTCTTGACGATGTGCCTTGGAGAAATACAGGATTTCACACAAATGTTCCATCATAGATTGTACAGTATTGTGAACAGAATCCCGGGAGATCATGAAGCTCCTAATAGGGAGAGGGTCTCTATGAACACCTTCGTTTCCTAACTGGAGCTCTCCTGCCTCCACCTTTTCTCTGAAAATGTGTTTCAACTTGTTGAAATCCTTAGTCGGGTGATGGACGAACCTATGGTAACGACAATATTTGGGATTTGCCATCTCTTTCTCAATCAGCGGTCGTCTGATAGGAGGTAGCTTGATCGTGTTATCTTGAATCAATGCCTCTAAGAATTTTATGACTTCATTCATGAGAAACGGGAAGTCCGGGAAGGTATCACCAGCTTCTTGCACAGGAGTTTTGCCCGCTCCCTTTCGAGATGAAGTTGTTTGCGCTGGAGCTGCACGCTTGGGTTGCTGAAGCTTTCCTTTTTCATCCTTCGCCCACCACGCTCACAGAAGGACCAGTTTTATATTGTTTGTTGATGAGCCGCCTGCTTCCTCGACTCTCACGTGTATCTTCGTTTCGAACAACTCTGGTTCTTTCCAACAATGTTGGGGCTGTTGTGACCGATCGCTTAGCGGCTTCATGGAGATCAGAAAATGTTTGAAATCCCAGATTCTCTAACAAAGCATGGTATATGGGAACCATTCCGTTAATGCATAACTCCACCAACTGGCGTTCGGTGACATTAGGATCATGACAATCCAACGCTTGAAACCTGAACCTCTTAACGAAGTCATTTGGATGTTCGTTGTTCCGTTGAAAGATTCTCCCCAAGTCTGAAAAGGTGATATGCTCAGACATGAAGAAATACTTACTGTAGAAGGCACTGACCATCTCACTCCAATTGGATACGATGTTAGGTGCGATGTTGTTGTACCAGGTGTACGTTCTTCCGGTAAGTGACTTCGAGAACTCTTTCAGGCGGAGAACATGATTATATTTATGTTCCCCTAAAGATTCTAAAAATCGAGAGATATGTTCACGAGCGTTACCAGTACCATCATAAAGGGAGAATTGAGGAGATGTGTGGCCTCTTGGAAGGGGAATCCGTTGCACATCTTGAGGGTATGAAGGCTGATGCTGGTGCATGTCCATCGAATTTCCTTTGCCCCGATTTTGAAGGAGTCGCTCTAGGTCCTCACGCGTAATGAAGTTGGATGACTGGTCCCTTTCCCTTGAGCGCTCAGGAGCAACACGAGTTTCTTCGTCCAGGTAGGCCCGCGCTGAAGTGCCTGCTCCAGGTGTATTGACTGCGCTCCTTGTTGGCTCCGGAGGCTATCGTTACTCCTGTGGCAATCGCTCAGTCAATGTCTTGAGAAAAGTGAGTACCTTTCTCTGAGTTGTATCCATGTCCGTCTGAGCTTTAGCAAGAACTTCCTGCCTTTCCATAAAATCCACAATGGTAACAGGGGGTTGTCCTGCTCTTGTTCCTCCAGTCCCTCGCCCTGATGGGGGAGTAGCAGCCGCTCTAGTGACGACTGGAGGCGTTACACTTGAAGAAATGTCGGGGTTTGCGGCTGCTCTGGCTCTAGTGATAGGAGGCGTCACACCCGCTGGAATATCTCCTGCTCCGCTGGTGTTGATGGTAGAGGAGACGGCTCCACGAGATGTATTGATCACATTCTGCACGACAGCTCCACTGACAGGGATATCGACACCAAGAGTGTTATCGACACTAGTTCCATCGGAATAGATCGCTGATCCTGGCCTAAGTTCTACCATCTTGCAATTTGAATAAATTGAAATGAAATTGAAAATTGATCTTGCAACCGAGAGATTAATCTCCCATTGTGGTCGCCAATTGTTTGTGGGTGAAAACTGTTTCTACTGTCTTTGGTAAATTTGGGTGTGTGTGGATGAGAAACGAATCTAAATCCTAAACAAATGCACTGCATGGGAGTGCTTTTGATTCGAGAGATCAATCTATACAATTCTGTCCTAAACCAAGAAATGGTCGTTCCAGACTTGCTTCGGTCACAAAGTGAAGGAAATGGGGTTGATCTTAGAGAGGGAAGCGAAGAAGGTGTTGAGATTGTAAAGGTGGTATTTTTATGACTTGTATCAGAATGTTGAACTGGCTTGCAAAATGTAAGATATCAGTTCTGGGTGTTTTCTGGATACTGTAACAACACTTGTTTTTTTTGTCGTTTGAAAATAGGTGAAGGACCTATTTATACAAGTCATTGAGCGCAAACCTTCATCTGGTAGGAAGTGGAGGAAGTTGAGTGATGGAGTAGTGGGGTCGTGTAGGTGGTTACACGATCACGTCTTGGCCCACTTCCCTCATCACCTTAACCGTCCATGCCTCCTGACACGTTATTGTAAATGGGCGCGCTGCACGCCGCATGCTGTAAACCGCCATACCAATACCCCAGTAAGTATCCCCCAGTTTGTGACATGCTTGATGTCTCAAATGAGTGGATCGTGGGACCCACAGGAAGTAGCATACGGTGCTAGGTTAAATAATTGAGTTATTTAAGAAATCGATATTCATGAAATATCGTGTATACTTTATGCATGTAATGCATCGAATACAATCAATATGTATGAAGCATCGCCGTTTAAAAGCTTAACGGAGTAAGTCGCGGATTAAGCGTCTTAAAATAGCTGCATGTCCAACCATCTTCGAGTGATTGTTGATCATTTGAAGGCCGCATGGGAGGGCCATCCCTTGACCGGTCACTCCTTGTGGTAGAGTGACTGACGGTGATCACCAAGGTGCCTCATTGGCCATTTAACTCTTAGCCTAGGCTTTCCGACCAAGCTGGCAAAGTTGGACGAACGAGATGATCCGCGGCACATGTTTGCGACCGTTGATGGATTTTAGGGTTTTAAATATGTGTGTAAGCATCACTCTTTAGCTTGACCGAAATCAAGCATGGACAAAGTTTCTGGTGGGACCGACCGGGCATGCGTGTAGACGGCTTGCCGTTGTACAAGTCCATGCCACTCTGTCTCGCGGAGGTGCGATCTAGGCCACTCAATTTGTCTGGCAAAGGTGAGTGGTCGTGATCGATTTGCGATAGAAATCCTTTGCCGCAAAGGATTTGGGAACTGCGTGACATGCCTCCTTTGGGCGTGCGGTTCGAGGCGCTCTACCATGGTTGGCCTAGGACGATCGGTCACACGCATAGGTGGGCCCACGCTGATCACGTTGATATCTTGGTACCTCTTAAGTCTACATCTACACCCTCCGTTTAGGCTGGCGAAGATGGATGGACGCGATCGAACTGCGACAGTTATGCAGCGCCGCAAACCCTAATTAGGGTTTTAGAATGGTCACGCACGCGTGTCTTTGGCCAATCGGTTTGGCAAGCTATGCTTCTCCTTTGGAGAGGTCGATTGTGTGGGGCCCATGTTGGGCTGATGGTGAACTTATGTGTTCCTGCCCGATGGTCCTAGGCGAGATCTAAGCCATCCAAACATGCTGGCGAAGTTGGGTGGTTGTGATCGATTTAAGACGCTAGTGGGATTTCCGCGATCTTTTAAGCATCATGTCAGCCACACTTCGAGCAAGCGTTCATTGCTCTAGGGCTAGGTTGTGAGAAAACCGATCAGGTGGGTGAGGAGTGGGCCCGCTAATGTGTGCATTGACGTTTCACTGATCAATCGTGGGATGATCTAATCCGTCCAACCAGGCTGGTGAAGTTGGACGGTCATGATGATTTTAAGACTGCTTTGAGCGGTCTTGATCGTTTGAGCCTTCCCCAAAGCAACGCGGCCATCCCTCTTTGGGGCCGACATTTGACAGGCGCTAAGGGTATAGCGTGGTATTTGACCGACTAGGGCATAGGCGGGCCCGCCGGTGAACATCATGGTGATTGCCTGCTCCTGTTAGGGTTCGTCTAGGCTAGTTAAATTATGCGTCCAACTTGCGTGGTCGTGATCGTTTCTGAGACTGACATGGAAAGTCCAGATTTCCCTTAGGGAATGAAACATGCTCGATCGGGCTAATAAAAGCGCACCGACACAGGGTTCTCTTTGGTTAGAGAATGGTATGGCCTACGGGTATTTCGTGCATACCTCACTATTGACACTTGGAGATTCGTGTTACTCTGTTGAGAGGAAACACTCAGTTGTCATGCCGCACAAATAATGAGAGTTTTGCTGAGAACAGCACATGAAATACAAGGCAACTCATGCATTAATTAATAATGCTATAAATACCAAGAATATTTGGTAGTATTGCTAAATGCACTATTCTGAGTGAATTTTGTATATCTATTGAATTGCTTCAAATAGATAGAACGAGAGAATTTCTGCGCTCATCGTTTGTCAAATTGTCTTACCCTTTGCAGGATGTCGACACACTAAATCTGGTTTTACAATTTTAGCCCTGAACTAAAATCCACCATCAACACTTCTTAATCAATATGTATTAGTACATTTTTTTTTTTTTTTTTTGTACATATGTTGGATGTCAATGTAAATGTATTTGCATGTAGTTATTACCTTGGGACGACTTTAATTTTTGCATCACATGGTTCGCATTTTCCTCTACCGCTATTCAATATAATCTTTTTCTTACACTCACATGCCATGTAGCAGTAGCACCAACATTTTTGTTTAATTATGTGGGTGATTTTATCTATACACGTAATTATATAGTCATTTTGCATGCACATTACAATTGTAAACATGTGGAGTGTAGTATTTGTTTAATGTGTAGTGTAGAAATGTTCAAAAATTACCTGAATCGATATTTTTGTTGATCTTTTTATCACCTTTGATATAGAAATGTGATCTTTTGATTTCTGTCAGGTTTAAAAGCAAAGGCGTGGATCAATCGTCTTCAGTGAAATTAAAGAGGAATGCGACAGGTAACAAAATCTTTATTTGAATTTATATTTATGATCTAACCTGTTTCTCAATTGTTGTACCTCTGGTACTGCTACATAGATATTCCCCTGTGAGAATCAATGAGTATTAATGATTATTATTTTGAATTAGTCATTTTGTATATGTTAGTATCTTCATAGTACTTAAAGTGTTACCTTGTGATTTCTATTGTAAGTTCAGTCAGGCTCATAGTAGTCTCATGTATATCTTATGAAAAATTTCATATACCATAGAGAAACCTAGTTTGCTTACCGAACCTATTGGTGTTACAATTCTCTTTTCTGTGCCCCGTAAACAACCAACAATTCTTCTTAAAGTTGTCTAGGAAGGTGGAAGGATCATAATACCAAGTGAAGCATAAGTTTCTAGCACTTCCCCTTAATTAAATTCTGGATAAGAAGAAAGAATAAGATAATTCAGAGCATGGTTCTTACCCTGTACAATAATAGGCTATGGATGGAATAAAATCTCAGAGGATCGCTGAAGTGCACATATTCTAGGTCCCTAAGTTGCTAAAAACTTTGTACATCTTCTGGCCGAATGAAAACTGAACCCACTTTGTTGTTGGACATGTCGTTTAATTGTGGTATTCTGATCCACGTTCTTATGAAAGGAGGTGTACGGGATATTTGTGTTGTTTCAGATTTTTTTTTATCTAACTCTACAGTACGTTTGAAACAAAATTCGTATCCCAAAGACTACCACATAGGAGTAACCTAAATATTGAAAGTCTTCTAGCCAACAGGAACATTGATCCAACAACAAATATGGCCATTATTAACCAATTGAGTCATTGGCATATTGCAAATGTTGAAACTCTTGGCCAAAAGGCACATCCATTAACAAACCGCCTCTCTTCAAGCCTTTCTTAAAATTCGTATGCCACATGGCTCTCTAGTTTTGATGTAAATGTGAGAATCGATGGGGTGCTCTAGCTTTGGGTCTCCAGTTTTAATTAATTAATTAAATGCCCATCAATATAAATCGAGCTTTTCACGTAATGACTTAATAGATGCGCAAGTACCTTCCTTTTACATCCCTCCTTTCCATGCTTGGTCGTTGTCCATTCTTTTGGGACTTCGTAAATATAAAATGGTGGTTTTGGAAGTTGCGGTGGTTACTGCATCTACTTATATTTGAGGTTGTGACCGTATCTTGATGGGTTGCGACGGTTCATTGATTCTATAAGAGGGAATTTTGAGAGAGATACAATTTACAGTTATCTCTCGGCTAAGCAATATGGGGTGTTTTGTTTGGAGTTTTCCAAGCAAATCCAAACAAATGTCGATTCAACCAATAACGGGCTCATATAGGTGGTGCCACCAAATACGTATAGTATAGGTAGTTTACACGGGACCTATTACGCCTTCTGATACAAATGTAAATTACATCTAAGAGCTGGCATTTACATCTAAAACTAAGATTATTCGATGTCAATATGTCACGAAGATTTGTACTGTTTTGTCCTATTCATAAGTGTCTCTTTGATAGGGCGCCAATAAGGATAGCTATAGGTGAAAGGTAGTGTCTTTTGGGCTTTATCCTGATATATTAACACGGAAGGCGTTGTTTGGAAAATATGAAATGTTTCATCATAATGACAATTAGTATGTGAAATGGTGACCTTTGGTACCCTAGTTAGCAATTCGGGATTCGGCAAAGGTACGGAACGGCAAACGTACGAGTATTATACGGTTTTGTAAAATCCAGATTCGGTCCAAAATTCGGTCAACGGGACGTGATTCGTCAGTAATTCGGAACGGCATACGTACGTGTATAATTCGATTTATAAATGTGAGTTCGGCTCTGAAAATTCGGTATCTATATATAACAAATAATTTGTATTTATAAGGTCATAGACCAATTTTTATGCATATGTGTGAGTTATTTAAAGAAAAAATAAACTTAATATGATGATATTAATAATATATACAACATTAGTTATCCAAGAGGACATCGTATGGTGGTTTAGATGCTTGGTTAGTGAGTTTGAGATCTCTCTCACCTTCACCTTCAAATCTCTTCAGTCGTTTTTGTTTCATAAAAATTACAACACGTCTAATATTCGGTCGTGTATGCTCGGAAGGCAGTAAAGCCCAAAAAGTGGAGTCTTTGAAAAGTAAAAGCTAAAGAATTTATGGCGAATTAAGCGGACGTATCATTCGGAATACGTAAAATTCGTGAACGGTTCGCGAATAATCCGGGAATGCCACATAATACGCGACTTGGGTTCGGAGTTGCAAACGTACGCGAATAAGACGGTAAAATTCGTGATACGGAAAAATTCGCGAATGATTCGCGAATCATTCGCGAATGATTCGCGAATCATTCGCGAACTTACTAACTAGGTTTGGTACAATGGTTGCAACTCTTTGGTTCGGATGAGTTGACAAAGTAAGGTGGTGATATGGATTGATCTGCTGACATGGATTAACCACAAATTAGATTAATTGTGGGCATGCCATGTGGTACTTTGTGGGTCTCTTATCTCTTTATACACATGAGAGTGCCTAACTTCCTCAAACAACTTCCTCAAGTGAACAATCCTTATCCATATGTTCCTGAAAATCTAATTAGGAACATCATTCTTATCAGAAAGACGATGAAAAACAATAATGGAATCACTTCTGTGGCGCTTAAAATTTGCAAGTTTCAAACCTATCTCAACTCCCTGCAATTCATGGGCCACCAAAGTAGTAGGCATAACACCACCACAAGCAACAACAAGAGGAGTACCCAATTGATCTCTAATAATAGCTTTACTGCAGTAGAAGCATCTTTCATTTACCCATCAATATTTACCATAACTTTATCCTCACTAGGAAAAATTCAAGAGCAAGCCACCACCTTCTTAGCTTTGTAAACACAGTCAATACCCCAAGCATCCAACAATGTTCTAGTATGAGGTTTATCCATTTCATAAAGCTTAGAAGTTATACATTTCTATCGGATATCGGCGATAATAAGGTGGCTAACCCCATCAACACTCAAGGTCTGAGAAGAGAAAACTCTTTTATTTCTCTCTTTTCAGATTTGATAAACAAAGCTATTGAGACAGAGTTTTTTTATTGTAGCCGCAACACCATCTCCTTTGAATTCATCCTGACACCATTTTAGCTCAGCATCCCAAGTATCAAAACAATCTCTCCCATAACCCATCTTAAGCAAAAGTCCCTTCCAAATAGATTTAGAAAAAGGACAAGCATCAAACAGGTGATATCCATCCTCAACACCATGGTCACACAATAAACAAGAACCATTCTCAATTACACCGCATTTGTGTAATTTGGCTCTAGTTTTCAATCTGCTTAGGCAGGCTAGCCAGCAAATTAAAAAGTGTCTTGGAATACGGTTTTTAAACAACACAACCTGATGCCATTGCACCTCCACAACAGTCCCACTAAGAGCAATATAAGTCTGTTTCATGGAAAATTCCCCAGTGACACTAGCCTTCTATATGCACAAGTCCTCTTCCCTTGTATCAAATTCCACACCTTGCAGCAACAGAGAACTGGCACAAGACTCACTATGAATGAATCTTGGAAAGTTCCACATCCCATCCTCCATAAGGGTACGTTCGGTATATTTTAAAGTTTATTTTCTAGGTAGTTCAAACAACCCATAAATCCAACTACCTAGAAAATCAACTGACTTCAGTTCAATATTTGTTGTTTGGAATCAAAGTTGAATGGGGAATTAGGTTAAGGTTAAAATGTGTAGTTCTTAGTGAAAGCCAGGTTTCATCAGAAGAGATCTGTTTTCCATTAGTGGTAATCTAATCTGAATTTGGTTTCTATGGAAATTAGTACATATGAAAATAAATCAAAAAACCAGGAAACTAAATCACGAATTTATTTTTCTATGAAATTAAATCTCAGTTCGATTAGTACATCTGAAAATCATGAGATTAGAGGGGAAAAAAAGATTCAGTTCATTATTGAACTGGAAAAAATAGGAAAAATCACCATTTTGATCATGAAACTTCTCTTCCTCTAAATTAGGTTTACAAATCCTTACGAATCTGACTTATTTGGTTCTGAAAAATTGACAGTTTTTTTTTATATAAATCCATCAAAAGATGATTTAATACAAGAATATCAGAGGAAGAAGAATAATCAATCATGAAATCATGGAAAAATACTAAGATTTACCCAGATTGGGAGCTTCTTCTCACGGTTGATATCTTCAGAGAAGAGAGAAAAATGGGAAGGAAAAAGAGAAGATGGAAATTTTAGGTTATATATGGGAGGAAAATAAGGAAGAAACTGAAACTTCCATGCGGTTGAGTGTCGACTTATTTTCCACCGATGGAAAGAAAATAAGTTGACAAGAAAATAATCTCCTCCTAAAATATTATCCAAACAAGGGTAATTTAATAAACCTCCCCCAAATCCACTCCACCCTAAAATCGAGGGCAACTGCATTGGTGCGATCAAAACCAAAGATCAAAGATAAAAAAAAAGACCAAATTTTGGGTTTACTCCGTGTTGTGACGCAACGGTACAGGATTAAAATTTCGTCAGGCGGACTTTAAAAGTCCGCCCCTTTTTTTTTTCATTAGGCGGACTTTAAAAGTCCGCCCCATTTATATTCCATCAGGCGGACTTTAAAAGTCCGCCCGTTTTTTGTAAAACTCCATCAGGCGGACTTTATAAGTCCGCCCATTTTTTTCCAAATTCCATCAGGCGGACTTTAAAAGTCCGCCCATTCTTTTTCTTTTTTATTTAATTTCAATTTTCATCGGGCGTAATTTAAATCTCCGCCCGTTAACAAGCGTAAATTTATGTTACGTCCAGCATCAAACGTACTTTAAATTTACGCCCGACTATATCAGAATTTGGGATTTGGTCGCGACCATATTTGGTCTGGAATTTGATCTTTGGTCCAAATTTGATCTTTACTCCGTCCCACTGTGTTAGGATCTCATCCCATAAATTTGGTTATACTCGCCCACTGTGGATGCTCTCAGGTGCCAAACACACTCTAAAAGAAGCCAAAGTCAACTGATCATCAGGGCAGATGTATTTAGGACACTTGTTAGAGCATTGCTCGGTCGAACTCGCAAGCGTTGCTATCTCAAGCTTGTTTGTCAAGTTTAGTTGATCAAGCAGAGTCTTGATTTCTAGTCTACTTATAGTTATGTCTCGAATTAGGATAGAATGTGTAGTTGAGCTTTAGACTTCACGAAGTTCATAGATTGAAGGCGAAGATCTACTAAGGAGAGCTTGGAGGAACTTCATCAACAAAAGGTATGTGGAGACTAAAACTTATCTATCACTCATAAGTCTATTTTATTATATCTCATAATGAGACTAAGTCGTATAGCTATATAGACTTTTATATTATACACATTTGATATTTCGAGCTGATTTTATCTCGCTTATCTATTTCTCGAAATATAAGTTGAAAGGTTTTTGCTTTAGCTATATTCGTCGTATTCTTGACAAGTTTAGTTGAAGACAATTTATTTGTTGGAAATTAAATATTAAGTCAAAACATAATCATGTGGAAATTACCTTGAAACATCTTACATGATCTATGTGAGGCAATCATTTGATGTCGACTTGGAAAGTTTCGTATTGATCATCCGATCACTTGAAAATTACTTGAAGCTAATAGTTCGTGTGAGACCGCTATTCTCGTATTCTAAGGATGTTTCAATGATTGAAGTGGGAGTTTAGAACAATTAACCATGTCTGGATACAACACGGTATGCATACCTAGTATGCGAACTGTTTTGTAGTGATTCAGGTCTGGGAACCTTGCTTGCGTACCTAGTATGAGAACGGTTTTAACTGTAAAGTTCCGGTAACCATGTTTGCGTACCTAGTATGCGAACGGTTTTACCTGAATTGGGTCCGGATGGATGGTCGCGTACCTGGTATGCGAACGGCTGAACAGACCGAGGTCCGGAGCTGTCGTTTGCATACCTAGTTAGCGAACACATTGGTTAAGTTCTAAAATCGGTTAAGTATGATTTTCATACTCATGAACTAAAACATTTATGAATTAAGGAATGAAATCTTTGCAAACCGTGGTTTAGTATTCATGAATTGATTCTTGTATAAGTACTTTGTACGATTACGAATCAAACCGATTTTGTTTCAATTTGTTCATATATATTTCTATGAGATAGTGGACAATTGAACAACTCTTTGTGAAACACAATTAGATTAATTTTATTATCTTTCATGTTTGATTGATCATCATATTTGATCTAGAAGTTTTAGATGAATGTGGTTAAGACAAAAGTGTTCACATGGCTAACTTCGGTTAACTGTTATTGAGCCAACTCAATATACACGTTTAGGTACGGTTACC
Source organism: Papaver somniferum (assembly GCF_003573695.1). NCBI lineage: Eukaryota > Viridiplantae > Streptophyta > Magnoliopsida > Ranunculales > Papaveraceae > Papaver > Papaver somniferum. Next base: position 92,487,100 of record NC_039366.1, on the reverse strand, counting down.
CATATCTAAATGAAGGTATATTTCATTTGTGTGTAACAAGCTAAGACCATCTAATGATGGAGATTAATTGCTTTATTCTCAAACAGGCTTAGCTTAAATCTTAAATCAGGATTTCATCTAACGGTGATTATTGAATGCTTTGTTACTAAGTTTTCTTAGCTTTGATTGTAAGAAAACCTGATTTGAAAGACTATATAAGGGAGAACTATAACAACTGGAGAATCCAATCCAGACACTTTCATGTGTCCTAGTTGCGTACTAGAGTCGATTCTCCTTTAACCTAGGTTTTTACAAAACCAAATTAGGTTAACGACTTGAAAACTTCATTTGAGATTCGTGAAGCCAGATCCAACTATTTTCTCTATAGTTGCGTATTATGATCTTACTTGTTCTATCGTATTGAGTACTATCTTCTCTAGGATTTGTTCGAGATTTATCTCCGATAGGTAAGATATAAACAGTAATCACAAAGTTCTTCGTCTCAGACTTTGTGGTTCGGCAGTAACTTCTTATACTACTATAGTTAAGTTATTATGAGGTGTGTTAGAGCACTGCTCGGTCGAACTCGCAAAGGTTTCTATCTCAAGCTTGTTGTCAAGTTTAATTGCCAAAACTATAAGTCTTGATTTCTAGTCTACTTATAGATAAGTCTCGGATTAGGATAAAAAGTGTAGTTGCGCTTTAGACTTCACGGCGTTCATCAATCAAAGACGAAGAACTACTAAGGGGAGCTTGTGGAATTTCATCAACAAAAGGTATGTGGATACTGAACTCATCTATCACTCAAAATTTTATCTACTCTATCCCCTATTTGAGACAAAAGTCGTACGGCTATATAGACTTCGATTATACACATTCGATATTCCAAGCTGAGTTTAACTCGCTTACATATTTCTCGAAATATGTGTGTTGATGGTGGATTTTAGTTCAGGGCTAAAATTGTAAAACCAAATTTAATGCGCTGACATCCTGTAAAGGGTAAAGCCGTTTGATAGTGCGCTGACATCCTGCAAAGGGTAAAGTTGTTTGATAAGTGATAAGTACCTCTTCACTTTATTTATTCGAAGCGATTAAATAAATACACAAAATTCACCCAGAATGGTGTGTGCAATAGCAATCCCAAATATTCTGTGAATTTTTTAGCATTATTAATTAATGCATGATTTGCCTAGTATTTCCTGTGTTGTTCTCAGCCGAACTCTCATTATTAGCATGACATGAAGATTGAGTGTTCACTCTCAGCAGAGTAACATGAATCTCCAAGTGCCAATTTTGAGATGTGCACGAAATACTCGTGCAGGCTACATCAAACTTTAAAGAGAGTCTCGCATCGACGCACTTCGGTTAGCCGATCGAGCATGCTTAATTTCCTTAAGGGAAATCTGGACTGTCCATATCAGTCTCAGAAACGATCACAGCCATGCAAGTTGGCCGCGCAATTTAACAAGCCTAGACAAACCCTGGCAACGATCACGGCCACGCAAGTTTCGTCGTCAGTCAAGGACTTCTTCAACACGAGAGAGATGGTAAATCAAGGAGCATGTAATTCGCAAGGGAAAATTAAACTGAAGAAGAAGCCGCTTCAACGCTCTCTCCGGGAGCCGCCCTCCAGAAGCTGCTTCAACGCTCTCTCCGGGATCCGCCCTTCAGAAGCTGCTTCAACGCTCTCTCCAGAAGCCGCTTCGACGTTCGCTTCAGAAGATGCTTCAACGCTCTCTCCAGAAGAAGAAGTCGCTTCAACGCTCTCTCTAGAAGAAGAAGCTGCTTCGACACTCTCTCTGGGTGTAGTTGCAGGAAATCCTACACTACACCCCTCATATGATTTCATTATTAATCAACTCATTTTTAGGTTTACACTCTTAATTTTATCGATTAATCTTTGAATGTTCTTACAAGAAAAGATAAAGAAATCAAGAATGATCTCTGCTCTGAACTTTCTCTCTCCTATTTGCTTGTTTCTTATTCAAAAAAGATCTCTCCCCCATTCTTTACAACTCGAAAAACTATTTATAAGGAAATACATAGTGGATGACAGCTAATCTGTCCTTTATTTTCGGGTATGGTCTGCAACATTCTCGCAACCTTACAAATGTTAATTTCGCAAACTCTCTAATTTTCGCAGGACTATCATATCTTTCTCGTGATCTTAGTTGACGTCATTTATTTTATCATTTCTGAAATTGTTCTGCGACGTTGTTGTGCTGTGTCATTGATAATTTCGCTGAAACATTATCATTGCGAGATTCTGATCCTACATCTTGCCTCTTCTCATATCTTCTCTGCAAAGTAGAGAATGATGTGAGAAATGCCGCAGCTGCTCATCTTTTCATATTCTACATTTATCACACGTATTCTTTCTTCCATTTATTTCTCGACACGTCCTTTGTAACCGTTACTTTTTAACCGCTTATATCTTTCCGTATTAATCGTGTTTATTTTCTCGAGGAGAAATTCCCTCTATATATATTCCTTTTCACTCTCTTCTTCTTTCTTTTTATCTTCTCTGCAACTTCATCGTTCTTCTGCAAATTCCATTATTGCAACTTTTCTTCTTTCTTCTTCAATCTTTTTAAGTTCTTCTTCATCTTCATACTATTTCTTCTGCAAATCTTCATAGTTCATAATTTTCTTCGAAACAATCTCCCTTCTATTATCTTCCATGGATTCATCAAGGTTAGTTTTATTTTTTCTTCTTTATGAGTTTTGCTGATCTTGTTTATTGCCTTATTTGATGTTGTTTATGTGATTCCCATACTCTTGTTATTTCAGCAAAAGCTCTTTCCAACACTAGATTTACAGTTCAGAACCCTAACATTCCCAAGTCGCAGCATAAGGTTGTTGCGCATAAAAGAAAGTCTGCGAATGAGAAGGTAGTAAGAAACACTGTCCTTTTATAATAACAATATTGTTGCCCCTGTTTCTTATCTGGATTGTAATTCGCAGGGTGATAAAGATGTTAATAAACCTCCCAATAAATCTCGCCACCTTAAAACTGTTCCAACTTCTGTTCCTTTCCATTTACTCATCTCTTCTAAATCTTCTGCGACATCTTCGCAAGATAAACCTTTATCTCCAATTCGCGAAAAAGCTGCCTCAGACTTCCTTTCTTCAGCTGACATCTCAGTGATTGAAACTCCTCTTGTTGATCCTGCTGTGAATGAAACCTCTTCTCTTACCATTGATAATGTTTCTCAACCTTCTATCTCCACCAGTTCTCTACCTAAGTCTCTTCCTCTTTCGAAAGAAACCGTGGAGGGGATAGATATTGCCTTCAAGGTTTTATCTGAAGTTCTGGATGATGTCAAGAAGTATTCTAATGATCCTATCAAGTCTAATGTTTGCGAAATTCTGAGCAAACATTTGGGTTCTGACAGAGCTGCTTCGCAGACAGCTTTGGAAAAAGAATGTAATGCTCTTCGTCTCGAAAATCAGAAACTTCAGAATGTTTTACTGGATCGTGACAATCTTCGCAAGAAGAATGATGAATTGAGAGGTATGATTTTCTTATCTGTGTCTTTAATTTGCCTTTTTAATGGTTTTATCCTTCCCATATTTAATTATCCTTGAAATCCATCTTTCGCATGTTAAGCTTTAAACCAGAAACGAATAATAGAGAGATATAAATTTGAATCTGCTGTTGAAGAAGCCCGTGTTGATAAAGAATTCTTGATGGATCAATATAACCAATTAGATAACCTTTATTCATATTCTCTTGATCATATAAATAATCTTACTAATGAAAATACCCAATTAGTTCAAAGACAAGATTTATTAAGTAATGAAGTATCTCGTCTTTCTTATTCTTTAACTAAAGTTAATTTAGGGATGGAAAATTTATCAGATGAGAATAAAACCTTATCCCAAGAGAAGAGAACTTATTTAAACAAGATGGCGATATCTTCGCAACAACTTAGTATTCTTCAAAAAGTATGTGATGACCAAGAGCAATCTCTTCGCTCTTTGAGAAATGAACTTAAAGAAGTAACAGAGTCATCTATCGCTGAAAGAGATACACTCATTCAAGGTAGAATAGCTTTAAGTGTAAAGGCGAATCAGCTTAAAGAACAATATTCCAAATTAGAAGAATCTTATTCTTCTCTTGCGAAGAAAAATGCCTTTCTTATTTCTAAAGAGAAAAACCTTCAGTCTCGACTTAAAGGTTTAGTTGGAGATAAATTTGATGACGCAATGGACCGTTGGGAGAATAGTTGTTTGTCCTTGATTCAACACCTTATTTCGCAAAACGAAGGTAGGCATAATAGTTTGACTGCCTTAATTATATTTTCTTTGTCATATCTCTCTGAATTCCTTATCTTAATAAAATTTTGTATTCTATCTTTCGCAGAGTCTGAGAAGAATCTTCATTCTTGCATTTCTGTTTTGGAGGCTAAATATGCCAAAATTCGCAAAGAAAATGCATTGCTCGTCTCTACCCTTACTGGTTCTCGCAACCGAGCAGAAAGAAGACTTGATTATCTTGCTTATTTTAAGGATATTCAAGATAGGAATCATCAAAGAGCACTTCTTCGCCAAGTTCATCTCCGGGCTGAAGTCCTTGTAAATGACATTTTATTGTCCAACTCTATTCCTCCTACATCAATTGATCCTTTAGAAGTAGATGATGATGAAGTTCCTCGTCCTGCTGATAGTGATTATGATTACGAAAGCGGTGCAGAGGATAATTTCTTAGAAGATGAAGAAGAGGTTCCTTCTAAAAAAGCATCTGCTGGTGTTAATCAGAATGAGAAAGAAATTTCTCCTGAAGAAGTAATTGTTGGCGATAATCAAGATGCTAGTCACGGCGAAGATCAAAACCGAAATGAAGGAGAGGCTTGCAAAAATATTGGCGAAGAATTTCTGTTATCTCCTGCTACTGAAATTAATACTGAAGCTTGAGCTTCTTATTTAGCTTTGTCTTCTTGAACTGTCTTATTTTTATCACTTTTGCGAGTTACATTTTTCAACCAACTTTGGAGTCAGCTTTTCCTTGTAATATTTTGTTGATGAGAAAGATAATGCTTCTTGTGTATTGATTCTCATACTTGCCTCTCATTATCTTTCTTGCAAAAAAAATAATCTGTCACGAATACTTATTTTGTTTGATCATATGGTCTTATTTTGCCTTCCTAATTAAAGGTCTTATTATGCCACCTCTTGTCATTGCGACAAAATCGCAGGACGTCCTTGCACTTTCATGCAAAAACCCATTGATCTTGCCTTAACTTTTTCTTTTGTATTATGGCCTCTTCAGGAATGTTGCGACAATATGACAGGCCTAAATATTCTTGCGAAAATAAAGTCCCATGACATTGTCGTCTTGCGACGAAATCGCAGGACGTCTTCGCACTTTCATGCGAAAACCCATTAATATCGTCTTATCCTTTTCTTTTGTATTATTGTCTCTTCAGGATTGTTGCACAAATATGACAATCCTTAATATCCTTGCGAATAAAAAGCCTCATGACATTTGCGTCTTAAGACACTTATCAGCTCCCTAATGGAGGGTGCCGCCCTTATCTCCCCCCTGGTTGCCCCTTCAAGGAGACGTACTTCTACCATACAAGGTTAGCTCCTCCCATCCAGTCTTAACAACAACCAGTTTTTTCGCAGCCTCTTATCCCTTTTACCTATAGGTCTTATGGTTACGAGACTGCATCCTAAGTGGGGTTTTCTTCAAGACGAGTGCAGTATAAGCCAAGACTTGTCAAGAATGGTAAGGTACGCTTCAAACGTCCCTGGCACTCTTGACTCAACCATGTACCTCGACGCCTTGATCATATATGCACTCCTTAGGAGAGTCCTTATTACCTTATTCGCCCAACCCAAGTCATATGCTTAAGCTGAGAATCCAAGGTGCCTCTCCCGGATGGGCTTTATTGACCCCAAATCTCCATGACTCGGGTTCCGGTGGAGGTGTAGCCTTTCCCTGAGCCATGCAACATGTACCCCCTAATATGACGTACTTTAGGTCTTACATTTGCCTCTTGCGAAATTTTATTCGCGAACTAGGGTGTACGCCATAAAGGTTCGCCCCTTTCTTTTATGTCATTGTTCTGTGATTATCTCTGCGAAATTTCGCACATCATGATCTTGTTTTGATATGAGTAATCTTGCAATTATTCTTTCAGAATCCATAACTTCTCAAAGCTTATTACGGATAATATCTTTTTAAGTACAACATGTTCCATGGTCTGTCTATTCTATGACCAACATCTCTTCCTTCTGGATCCATTAATATATAAGCTCATGTTCCAACTATCTGCTTTATGATGTAAGGTCCATCCCACTTTTTCGTTAATTTTCCTCCATTTTCTCGCTGATATATTGGTGTTTCTCGCAGAACTAAATCTCCTGGTTGAAATTCGCGTATTTTGACACGTTTATTATACTCTCGGGCTAATCTTCGCTGATAATTCTCCATATGTTGTAAAGTTTTTTCTCTTATTTCTTCTAATTCATCAAGTTTACTTAAAATCAAGCCCGCATTAAGATTTTTCTCCCAAGCTTCTCTTTTTGTTGTCGGAATAACAATTTTGTTGGTAACACCGCTTCAACTCCGTATGTTAAACAAAAAGGTGACATTCCAGTAGCTTCTCTTCTAGTTGTATTATAAGCCCATACTGCATTATGTACTTGTTCGCACCATGCTCTGTGATGTCCTTCCAATTTCTTCTTTAATATATCTGCAATTGTTTTGTTTGTTGCTTCTACTTGCCCATTAGATTGTGGATACAAAGGAGTATATTTTCCACATTTTATCTTGAATGCATTAAGTAGCATTTCTATATTCTGTCCTTCAAATTGTTTCCCATTATCAGATACCAACTGTGCAGGAATTCCGAATCTTCAAATGATATTTTCGAATATGAATGTAAAGATATCTTTGTCGCGAATATGTTGTAATGCCTTCACTTCTGTCCATTTTGTGAAATAATCTGTTGCGACTATTAAATATCTTCTTTGTCCAGATCCTGGTAAAAATAGCCCCACAATATCTAAGCCCCACTTTCCAAAAGGCCAAACACTGGTTGAAGATGACAATAGTGCTCCAGGTGCATGTATTTTCTTTCCGTGCCGCTGACAATCTTCGCAACGTCTTGATATTTGTTTTGCATCTTCATGCATATATGGCCAGTAATAACCTTGCATTTTTGCTCTATATGCCAAAGATCTTCCTCCACTATGATTGCCAGCATCCCCACTATGTAACATTTTTAACACCTTTTCTCCTTCCTCTCGTGTCAAACATCTGAGTGATGGTCCATTAAAGGATTTTCGATATAGCAACTCATATCTTAATTCATAATTCGTTGCACGGCTTTTTAACTTGTGTGTTTCCAATATATTTCTTGGTGTTTCTCCTTTCGCCAAATATGCATGAAGTTTCATTCTCCAGTCTGCGATATTGTTCATTTGTTCTTCTTCTTCATTGTCTATTATCATCACGTCCACGTCTTCTTCTTCTTTATTGATTGATGGTGACAGAAGTGTTTGTATTTTTATGTATCTCGCAGTTGGGTCTGTCATCATGCTTGAGATGAAAGCAAAAGCGTCTGCGAGTCTGTTATCCTTTCTTGAAATGTGCCTCCATTTTATTTTTGGGATTTTCGCTGACAATTCTCCAACCAGCTTCTTGTATTTCTTCAAGGATGGTTCATTTGTAGTATACTCTCCCTTTATTTGGCGAATAACTAGCTGCGAATCACTAGTGATCCTGGCATTTTCTAGTTTCATTTCTATTGCGAATTTTAAAGCATGGATCACAGCTTCATATTATGTTTCATTATTAGTGGATGCAAATTCCAATCTGAATGAAAAAGTCATTTTTATTCCTTCTGGCGAAATTAAGACAATTCCAACTCCATTTCCTTCTCCATTTGATGATCCATATACCAATATCTCCCATCTATTTGGTTCTGTTAATAAGTCTTTTGGATCTCCATGTTCTTCTTCTACATCCATCATTTCTTCTATTGCTTCATCTTCTTTTAAAGGAAATTCTGCCAAGATATCTGCAACAACTTGTGATTTGGTGAAGATAAAAATTCATATTTAATATCAAAGTGGCCTACTTGTGCATTCCATCTCTCCACTCTTCCTGATCTTTTAGAATTCTTCATCACTGATTCAATTGGTACTTTTGTTAATACCTTTATCTTGTGTGGTTGAAAGTATATGTGGAGCTTAAATGATGCATAAACTAATGCTAAGATTAAATTTTCAATTTTTGAATAATTCTTCTCAGCAGCATTAAAAGTTTTGCTAATGTAATAAATGGGTTTCTCCATTCCTGCAATAACACAACACTTAATGCATGCGACGTTGTCGCAAGATAGATCAATAATTCTTCTCCTGATTCTGCTTTTTGTAAAATAGTTGTATTCATAAAATGTTCTTTGATTCCTTGAAAAGCTTTTTCACATTTATCAGTCCATTTAAATTTCGCACCCTTCTTGAGTGTATCGAAAAAATATTTGCATTTGTCTGATGATCGCGAAATGAATCTCCCCAGCGAAGCTAAAATCCCATTTAACTTTTGTACATATTTTATTGTTGCTGGTGTTGGCATGTCACGAACTGCTTGCACTTTTTCTGGATCAACCTGTATTCCTTCTTTTGATACAATGTAGCCTAAAAATTTTCCCGATACAACTCCAATAGTACACTTCTCAGGATTCAATTTAATGTTATACTGCCGCACTTGTTCAAAAATCTCCCTCAGGTCTTGTACATGGTCTTTAGCTTCTTTACTCTTTACTAACATGTCATCCTCGTATACTTCTAATATTTTGTGTATCCATTTTGCAAACACCTTCTCTACCATTCTTTGGTATGTCGCTCCCGCGTTTCGCAAACCAAATGGCATTTTCGTGTAACAATATAAACCTCTAAGGGCAAAGAAAGCAGTATGTTCTTGATCTTCTTCAGCGAGAGGGATTTGGTTATACCCTTTGTATCCATCTAAAGATGATACCCTATCATTTCCAACTGCGGATTCCACCATTTGAGGAATATCTGGTAACGGAAAACTATCTTTGGGGCAAGCTTTGTTTAAATCAGTGAAATCTATGCAAATCCTGATTCCTTTGTTTTTCTTTGGGACAATGACCATATTCGCTATCCATTCTGGGTATTTAGCTTCTCTTATGATTCCCGCCTCAAGCATTATCTGTAATTCTTATTCTATTTGGGAATGGTAAGTTGTTGCAATTTTTCTTATTCTCTGTTTAAATGGTCTCACATTTTTGTTAATCTCCAACTTGTGGCATGCGATTGATGGATCTATTCCCGGTATCTCATCCATGTTTCCTGCGAAAACATCTTTATATTCTCGCAACAAGTTAACAGTTCTTTCTTCTTCTTCCATATCCATTTTGGTTCCAATTCTCAATATTAGAGGTTCTTCTATAGTCCCAACGTTTATTTCTTTTGTTGGTTCTGCGGAAGTGTAAGTGGGTTTAGGTTCTCCCATTGGTGTTGGTTCTTTTATTGTTTTCATAGGTCCTTCTCCTTCTTCCGAAATTTCGCTCGGTATTCCTTTGCCTTCTTTTGCCCTTATCATATATACTCTAAATTATTCTTCTTTCTTTGCCTCCTTTGCCAACTTTCTGCGAAATTGTTTTTTTTTTGCTTGTCCTTCATAATGCTTTACTTCAATTTGATGACATAATTTCGCATTGTCAACATCTCCTCTGATTTCACCAATTCCATTTGGTGTGGGGAATTTAATACATTGATGCAACGTTGATACCACAGCTTTTATCGCATGTATCCATGGTCTTCCTAATAACGTATTATATGGTGATTCCATATCCACCACGCACAACGTTAGATGTGTTTCGATTTCTCTAAGTGGAATTCGTACCACTATCTCTCCTTTAGGTTTTGTTGTGGATTTTCCAAAGCCGTGAACAAAATAAGTTGAACTGGACATTTCTTCATCTTTAAATCCCATTCCCCGGAATTTGTGATAAAATATTATATCCACTGAACTTCTTGTATCGATTAAAGTTTTGTTCAATATCCATTCTCCTGTGGATTTTGTCGTTGTCTCCTTCTTTTTTCGCGTAATAGGCACTGTGATAACCAACGGAGATGTGTGGTTCAAATTTTCTTTTGGTATTTCTGCCGCCATGAGTGTTATTTTTTGTTTTCCCAATCTTTCAAGGGTGATGTCTTTTCTACCGTCATAACTTTCCTTCCTTCAAAATTTCGTTTATGTATTCTTCCTTTGATGTTTTCATGGAATTCATTAATCATCGTTTTTGTTATCATATTACACTCCAATATTTTGTCATCTTCATTAATTCTATTCATCTTTCTTCTAACTGATTCACTGATTTATTTAATCACTTTCTTTATTTGAATATTCTCAACAACAATCTTCAACTTTCGATCTTCAATTTTCCCTGTTTCTAGCGCCATTATGTAGTTGCAGGAAATCCTACACTACACCCCTCATATGATTTCATTATTAATCAACCCATTTTTAGGTTTACACTCTTAATTTTATCGATTAATCTTTGAATGTTCTTACAAGAAAAGATAAAGAAATCAAGAATGATCTCTGCTCTGAACTTTGTCTCTCCTATTTGCTTGTTTCTTATTCAAAAAAGATCTCTCCCCCCTTCTTTACAACTCGAACAACTATTTATAAGGAAATACATAGTGGATGACAGCTAATCTGTCCTTTATTTTCGGGTATGGTCTGCGACATTCTCGCAACCTTACAAATGTTAATTTCGCAAACTCTCTAATTTTCGCAGGACTATCATATCTTTCTCGTTATCTTAGTTAACGTCATTTATTTTATCATTTCTGAAATTGTTCTGCGACGTTGTTGTGTTGTGTCATTAATAATTTCGCTGAAACATTATCATTGCGAGATTTTGATCCTACACCGGGATCCACGTCGACATTCGCTCCAGAAGCTGCTTCAACGGTCTCTTCAGGAGACGCCTCGACGTTCGCTTCAGAAGCCGCTTCAACACGCTTTCCGGAAGCTGCATCACCGTTTTCTTTGGGAGCTGCTTCAACATCTTTTTCAGAAATTGCTTCAGCAGCCTTTTAATGATATTACTCATGATAGGGATCGTCCTCATCAGAGTCGGGGATTACGACATCGTCATGAATAGTTTGAGAATCCAACCAACCATATGCCTAATCTACCTGGTGCCAACCGACATCATGCTAGGGGAACGCTCACCTGGACGCCTCTTGAACGTGACATGCTCCAAGGACAAGATGACCCATCTCTCCTGGTAACATCTAACTTTGTCTCATAAGTTTTATCTATATTTGTCACCATCTAATGCCTACCCCACAATAGTGCAAACATTGCGTGCTAGGCAGGGGACTTAATGTTGATGGTGGATTTTAGTTCAGGGCTAAAATTGTAAAACCAAATTTAATGTGCTGGCATCCTGCAAAGGGTAAAGCCGTTTGATACTGCACTGACATCCTGCAAAGGGTAAATCCGTTTGATAAGTGATGAGTACCTCTTCACTTTATTTATTCGAAGCGATTCAATAAATACACAAAATTCACCCAGAATGGTGCATGCAACAGCAATCCCAAATAACATGACATGACGACTGAGTGTTCACTCTCATCAGAGTAACATGAATCTCCAAGTGCCAATTTTGAGATGTGCACGAAATACCCGTACAGGCTACATCACTCTTTAAAGAGAGTCTCGCATCGACGCGCTTTGGTTAGCCGATCGAGCATGCTTAATTTCCTTAAGGGAAATCTGGACTGTCGATATCAGTCTCAGTAATGATCATGTACACGCAAGTTGGCTGCGCAATTTAACAAGCCTAGCCAAACCCTGGCAAAAATAGGCAATTATTGTGATGACCACCGGCGGGTCCACTTATGCCCTAGACGGTCAAACAACCACCATACTTCCCCAGCGCCATCAAACGCCAACCCAAAGTTGAGTGGTCGCGCTGTTTTGGGAGAAGCTCGACGAGCATAGACTGTTCAGGGCAGTCTTAAAACCATCACAATCGTCCAACTTCACCAGCCTGGTTGGAAGGATTAGATCATCCCATGAATAATCAGGGAAGCGCTAACTCACACGTTGGCGGTCCCACTTATCCTTCACTCCGTCGGTTTTCTCATGGAGAGGTCATGGAGCAATGAAACGATTGCTCAAACCATGGCAGGCGTGATGTTTCTAAGGGTTGCAGAATTCCACTAGTGTCTTAAAATCGATCACACATCCAACTTAGCCAACCTATTTGGATGGCTTAGATCGCATTTAGGACCATCAGGAAGGTGTACATACGTTCACCGTCAGCCCAACATGGGACCCACTTTATCGGTCTCTCCAAAGGAGGATCACAGCGTGCCAAACCGTTTGGCCAAAGTCAGGCGTTATTTGATGAGTGCTAAAAAGTGCATATTTCTATATATTTTTCTTGGCATTTAACTCATCTTTTGTGCATTAATTCTACATTTTATCCCATATTCTGTATTTTCATTGTTTTCAAGAATAAATATTTTTCTTAATTAATTTTGCATTTTTAGGTAATAAATAAAGTCTGGATAACTTGCGGAGCGGAAAAGAGTTGAAGAGTAGTGAAAAGCCGGAAGAAATTACGCAAGGAAGCCGCAAAGAATGGTGCGCATAAGCCCAAAAGACTAGAAATGGGCTCAAGAAGGAAGAATTGTTCTTAAAGAAGATATGGGCTTGGCATACCCAAGGCCCAAAACCCTTACCCAAACCCATTTTCTATAAGCAAAACCGCCTCCATTCTCAGCCGTCAGATTGGATCCAACTCATCATCCTACGGTCTCTCATTCATAGAGCATCAAAATTTGAAGTCTCTGCCAAACACCACAGCGCTTAAATTCCAAGCCTTCAGATTAGATTGTAGTTGAATCCAACGGTCGCTCCTATGCCTGTGCATCAAAATTAGATACTTCCGATTTACACTACAGTACCTAACATCATCTAACACCGTTGACTTCGTTGTATTTCACAATCCGACGGTCGAAGTGATTCATCTCTTATATTACCGTTAGATCTACAAACATATTTGCATCCAACGCTCAACGTTTCTGATCATCATATCCGATGTACATGCTCCACAGTGAAAATTCCTATACCCTAAAAACCATCGAGAGTTTTTTCTCTCATTCCCTTCTTCTCTTCCTTTCTTCTTCCTCCTCCCTGTTGCCGTACCGCTCCACCACCAACTCCACTGCCGCTCCACCGTACCACCATGTCCGCCACCACCAACTCTGCCACAACCACACCACCTTCTTTATCATCACCACCACCTACCGCACATGGTAACTTTCAATCAACTTCATCAACATCACACGATGTCAGTGACGTGTGGAATTGATGAGAATGATTGCATGTTATCAATCGAAGCTAGAAAAGGCATGGGAAGGAGCAGTGAAGTCAGAGGAAGGATGGGTCAGCGATTGATTGAAGAAATTGCGCCATCAAAGTAAGATTTTACGAAACCCTAATTTCTCAATTTTTGGGATTTTTATAGAAAACCCTAATTTCTGTTAGGAGAAGCAATGAATTAATTATGGGTTCAATTTGTACTGTCAAATATTAGGTAAATCATATACCTAATTTCACTGTTTGAATTTGGGTATTTTTCTATAAACCCTAAATTAGGTATTGGGTATAAAAGGGAACTGTGGGTGTGATGTAAAGCTCATGCTGGACTAGCCAGTGTCCAGGACTGTGAAGTTCTGTTAATGTTTAATTTTAAATTTCAATTTCAATTTTAGTTAATTTTCAATTTCTGTTTTATTTCATGTTTAATTCCATGTTCATTTAATTTATGTTCTTATAATTTCTGTTTGTTTCTAATTTCAATTTGGTTTTGTGTTTAATGTTAGTTCACTGTTATGTCAGTTTTGTGTTTAATGTTTAGTTTTGTGCTTAATGTTAGTTCACTGTTAGTGCCATGTTTAGTTCACTGTTGTTTTAATTCATTGTCAAGAAGTGATGGAATGTTAGGCTAGAAGCTTTGAAGCATTGTTTTGATTGAACAATGGGAGAAATTAGTGCTCATAACAAGCTAATTCTCTTTCCCATTCCATTTGTATGCTTAGGATGCATTGTGTTGATTGAGCATTGGGAGAAATTAGTGCTCATAGCAAGCTAATTCTCTTCCCATTCTATTTGTATGCCTGTATTCTTCCCTTGGCCTTGCATTGTCACCATTTCAGTTTCACCATCTCCCCTGCCCTTGGCTTAGGCCTTGGTTCACTTGCACTGTTCTCTGATTGTTGTTGTTTAGTTTCTTCATTGTCTTCATTGTCTTGTTTTATTTACTGTACTGCCTTTGCTATATTGCCTCATTGCCACTGTTACCTTGGCTTAGTGCCACCACTACTTGCACTGCCATCTCTTCTTGTTCTGCTGCTGCTACTACTTCCACTGCTTGTGCAGCTGCTGTGCACTTGCCCTTTGCACTGCTGCATTGCTTTCTTTGCCTTGTGCTGCTGCTGGTGCCTTCTCTGTGTTGCTTCTGCTGCTGTTGTTGCTGCCAAGCCTGCTGCCAAGCAAAAGCCCATCAGTCCACTGAACTTAACCAAAGGCCTAGCTAAACCAAGCCCAGTTTCTAATCAAAAGCCCACAGTCCACTGTTAGCTCAATCCCATTGAGCCCAAAAGCCCAGAGCACAACTTGAGCTCACCAGAGGGCCCAGCTCAAACCAAAAGCCTAGTGCACTTCAAGACCAACTGAGCCCAAGCTCAGTTCACTTCATTATCAAACCAACCTATAATCCAAAGGTACCCTAAGCCCAAAGCCCAAAAGGCTTCATAGTTAACCAACAACAATTTAGGAGCCCAAAACAGCTAAACACTCCAAAACACACCCAGTCTCTGTGGATCGACCCGTACTTGCACGAGCTATAACTGACGACCGTGCACTTGCGGTATTACTGTAGGCCCGTTTTCATTTCACTTCAATTTTATACGCTTTCCCGGGGACTACCAAGTTTTTGGCGCCGCTGCCGGGGATTGGTGCTGTGTTTTTCTTGTTGTTTTATTAGCTATTTTTGCATTTCACTGCATAGCATTTGCATCTGCATCTGCTTCACTTCATTTGCTGTTGGACCTGCTGTTCTGAACCTGTTTTTCCTCTGCTGGGACGCCACCAAGGAAAAGAACCAAAGCCCAACTGGGTTTTTGCAACAATATCAGAGCAGCTGGGTTGTGCTTAAAAGGTAACCCATTTAAGAGAACCCGAATTGTGGGCTTCCAATTTTTTAATTGTGGGCTTGTAATATTAAAGCCAATTTTTGGGCTTCTCTTATTTTCTGTTGGGTTTGTAATAATTTATTTGTGGGCTTGTTTGTTTAATTTGTGGGCTTGTTTAAATTCTTTCATTGGACTTGTATTTTGGACTCTGGGTTTAAACCCAGCTGAGCTTGTAACCGATTGTGGGCTTGTTTCCACTCAAGAGTGGACCTCGAAACCAAAGTTTTAAAACAAACGTCGGGCCTTAACCAACTGGGCCAAATTAAACTTTCAAAATTAAAACTTAGTGTTTCGTGGGCCGCAGCCTTCCTTCCATTCCATTAGAGGACAAACAGTGGGCTTGCTCCCATTCAAAAACCAAATTTTATTTTCTTTTTAAAATAAAAAAAAAAAAAAAAAAAAAAAAAAAAAAAAATTTCTACTTGCTCCCATTTTAAACCAAATTTTTTTTCTTTATCCCATCTTAAACCAAAAGTTTTATTTTCTCCCATTTCAAAACCAAATTTTCAAATGTCTCCCACCAAAACCAAATTTTTCCCAAAAATCCAAACCCTTTAAAAACCAAATTTTGGGCTTTGTAACATAGTTACTTAGCTTTTGAGCCAATCATGTCTGGATTTTGGTCTGCTCGGGGATGGAAAAAAACACTTAGAGAACTTGCTTAGGGCAAATTCACGTTATGACCTCCCACCATGATGTCAATAGTCATAGGAATTATTATGGACATTTTCAAAGTCCCGAGCCCGCAATACATGAACCCTAATGACTATTACATGCATCATTCATCGCAACGTGAAAATGAACATTTTGCTAGTGCACTCATCATCACTTATGGATCAAATAGAAGCTCGAATCACAGCTTTAGAAATGCAATCACATGAGGAATCTGTCACATCTAATTTTCTTAGGCAACCTGAAATCTATGCATGTCCCGCATGTGGTAGTTTAGACCACCCTGTTGAGAATTGTCATATTTTGCATAATTTTAGGCAATCTAGAGAAAATCCAAGGTATGAAATGCCCATAAATTGTGAGAATGGTAGTCATTGGGACCATAATCAATCCTTTGAGGGTTGCGATCAATATTTTGTAAACCCTAATGACCATGCACACATGTACCATTCACCACAATTTGAACATGAAGAATTTTGTACTCCCATGAATTTAGACTCCACCACAGAAGCTTTAAGACTCTGCAAGCAAGACTATGATAGATCTACATCACGAATTCATGCATTTAGATCAGATTTTGCTTCACCTACAAAAGGAGGAAATTCATGAGGAAATGTATGTTGTCCCTAATGAAGTGTCTAGTCCCATTCATGTAAATAATGTTGAATATGAACCTAATTTAGAGGAACATGAATCGACTAATGACACCACCACTGTTAATGAGGACCAATATGCATGCTACCATGATGATGATATGATGATTATGATGATGTTAGAAGAACATGAAAATATTGTGGAACCTGTTGGTTCAAAAACATATGGCTTCTCGCCCTCGACCTTCATGAATGTTGTTCTTTCTAATACTCATTGTAATTCATATGATTATTGACATGGGATTCGTACAATTATTCTGTGAAGATGAGCATGACATAGGAATAGTTGAATCTTCTGTAGACACTAATATGCATGAAAATATATTTGATGTGTCTGATTCTCTACCTAGGTCACATTGTGATATTTCTCCTGATTTGCCGATGCATGAGAATAAATTTGTTGATGATGTTGATGATTCTGATTGTGATCTTGCCAATTTGATTGATGATTGTGAGCATGATGTGACATGTGTAGATGTTAGGAGATTTTGATTTGATTAATAATGATATGCCTATTCTTCTACCTAAGTCACAATCTGATGGCCTTCCACCCAACCTAGATTTGGTTTGTACCCATATTGTCAAACCGATTTTTCTGAAAATTCCTAATCTAGGTTTGGAACTGTGTGCTTCCCAAGTCCTCTTGGACTATTTTGCTTCTAAGTATAATACATTTGAGGAACCACAGTTGGAATTAGCATGTTTGCCCGTCCCTAGCACAGTTCATTTCGAGCTAGACCTTGTCATGATGAACCCCCGAAACTGCGCGATTTTGTTTTCAAAATTATATCTTCTGTAAAATCCAGGTTTGGGGGTAGCTCATTTTGTTTCACAGCTTCACTTGCATGCCTATCATATTATTATTGTGTGAAGCTGTTGAAATCTACACTTGTCTTTTGGGTTGATCCTCAACTCTTTAGATTGTTAGTGTATGGTGAATTTTTGTATATAATCCAGTAGATAAAATTTCTTAAAAACCCTTTTGTTCCTTTTGTATATATTTGCTAATCCAATATGATCTCGGCTGAAATATGTTGGATTTTGCCTTGAATAACGGAGTTTAATTGCTTTCGCCGAAATCGGGTATTCTCTTCCTTTTCTCTACTACATGATCCTCCATATGTTTTATAATTCTTTCCATATTTTGAAACATTGAGGACAATGTTTAGTTTAGGTTTGGGGGTATAGAGTAGATACCATGATAATTGCCATAATTGAAAACGAACTCCCTTCTTTTTGAAAAAATTGAAAAATTCCAAAAAAATTGAAAAATCAAAATTCAAAAAAAATTAAAAAATGAAAAATCATAAAAATGGAGCTCATTTACCTTGAAATGTTGACTCTTGTGCAAATATGTATTTATTAGGAGTCTTAGTCTAGATATTTAGGCACCCTGATTCTAGCACAATTCACATAGTGATAAGAAATTTGCACGCGCACGATCTACCAATACATGTATGGCCTCGATCTTCAAGGTGTTTGATAGGAAGTTACGATTGCCAATCACTTTAGAATACTGAACGAAACTTGACTAGCTTGTTCTTTGGTTGGTTGGGATAGAAGGTGGAGGTTACATTAAGAAAGACAACCATCGAATTTAACTGGGTGCATCAAAAAGGGCTACCTCTTGCAAAGTGTCATGTAATTTTTGTTTCCTTTTGTTATGTATCAAAAGTGTTCAAAAAAAAAAAAAAAAAAAAAAAAAAAAAAAAATATCAGAAAAATACAAAAAAAAAAATCAAGTATTTATCAATTCCATCATCTCTTGTTCCAAAAATAAAAGAGAGAGTAGTCAATGTAAATAAGAGTCATTTTGTTGTTTCATTGTAATAAGCAAGGAGGGTGTATGCCATTGATGTACAACGCGAGTAATTGTGAAATACCTCCAACTCATTCACAATTCTCGTAAAGTCCGGACAGCTAGCTAGATTTCGACCTTGGTTCTTAGCCTGAGAAACTATCTCTTGGTGATTAGTAGTCATAACTTCAGATCTTTCTTTACACATGTGTAGATACACTTTACACTCTTATCACATGTCTTTTTTGTTATCAGTGCTAGGATTGTGCCTTGATAGCTAGATTGACATCTCCATTTTGCTGTGAGCTTAAACTGACTTGCACATGTCACATTTGATGGAATCTGAGCTTATATTTTGACCTAGAACTTTGTAGGTACGTTCTAAGCAAACCTTCACGAGACTTCAACTCGTCCACTAGGGACACTTAGTGGTTTAAAAGGCTTAGTGCATACGCTAAATGCATTCGAGAGACCAGCGACAGTGGTATAGTTAGGATTTCCTTAGTTTTGTTTTACTTGAGGACAAGTAAAATTCAGGTTTGGGGGTATTTGATGAGTGCCAAAAATGCATATTTTATATTTTTGTTGGCATTTAACTCATCTTTTGTGCATTAATTCTACATTTTATCCCATATTCTGTATTTTCATTGTTTTCAAGAATAAATATTTTTTTTAATTTTGCATTTTTAGGTAATAAATAAAGTCTGGATAACTTGCGGAGCGGAAAAGAGTTGAAGAGTAGTGAAAAGACGGAAAGAGAGGAAAAGAAGAAAATTACGCAAGGAAGCCGCAAAGAATGGTGCGCATAAGCCCAAAAGACTAGAAATGGGCTCAAGAAGGAAGAATTGTTCTTAAAGAAGATATGGGCTTGGCATACCCAAGGCCCAAAACCCTTACCCAAACCCATTTTCTATAAGCAAAACCGCCTCCATTCTCAGCCGTCAGATTGGATCCAACTCATCATCCTACGGTCTCTCATTCATAGAGCATCAAAATCTGAAGTCTCTGCCAAACACCACAGCGCTTAAATTCCAAGCCTTCAGATTAGATTGTAGTTGAATCCAACGGTCGCTCCTATGCCTGTGCATCAAAATTAGATACTTCCGATTTACACTACAGTACCTAACATCATCTAACACCGTTGACTTCGTTGTATTTCACAATCCGACGGTCGAAGTGATTCATCTCTTATATTACCGTTAGATCTACAAACATATTTGCATCCAACGCTCAACGTTTCTGATCATCATATCCGATGTACATGCTCCACAGTGAAAATTCCTATACCCTAAAAACCATCGAGAGTTTTTTCTCTCATTCCCTTCTTCTCTTCCTTTCTTCTTCCTCCTCCCTGTTGCCGTACCGCTCCACCACCAACTCCACTGCCGCTCCACCGTACCACCATGTCCGCCACCACCAACTCTGCCACAACCACACCACCTTCTTTATCATCACCACCACCTACCGCACATGGTAACTTTCAATCAACTTCATCAACATCACACGATTTCAGTGACGTGTGGAATTGATGAGAATGATTGCATGTTATCAATCGAAGCTAGAAAAGGCATGGGAAGGAGCAGTGAAGTCAGAGGAAGGATGGGTCAGCGATTGATTGAAGAAATTGCGCCATCAAAGTAAGATTTTACGAAACCCTAATTTCTCAATTTTTGGGATTTTTATAGAAAACCCTAATTTCTGTTAGGAGAAGCAATGAATTAATTATGGGTTCAATTTGTACTGTCAAATATTAGGTAAATCATATACCTAATTTCACTGTTTGAATTTGGGTATTTTTCTATAAACCCTAAATTAGGTATTGGGTATAAAAGGGAACTGTGGGTGTGATGTAAAGCTCATGCTGGACTAGCCAGTGTCCAGGACTGTGAAGTTCTGTTAATGTTTAATTTTAAATTTCAATTTCAATTTTAGTTAATTTTCAATTTCTGTTTTATTTCATGTTTAATTCCATGTTCATTTAATTTATGTTCTTATAATTTCTGTTTGTTTCTAATTTCAATTTGGTTTTGTGTTTAATGTTAGTTCACTGTTATGTCAGTTTTGTGTTTAATGTTTAGTTTTGTGCTTAATGTTAGTTCACTGTTAGTGCCATGTTTAGTTCACTGTTGTTTTAATTCATTGTCAAGAAGTGATGGAATGCTAGGATAGAAGCCTTTGAAGCACTGAATTGATTGAGTAATGGAAGAAATCAGTGCTCATAGCAAGCTGATTATCTTGCCATTCCATTTTTGTATGCTTAGGATGCATTGTGTTGATTGAGCATTGGGAGAAATTAGTGCTCATAGCAAGCTAATTCTCTTCCCATTCTATTTGTATGCCTGTATTCTTCCCTTGGCCTTGCATTGTCACCATTTCAGTTTCACCATCTCCCCTGCCCTTGGCTTAGGCCTTGGTTCACTTGCACTGTTCTCTGATTGTTGTTGTTTAGTTTCTTCATTGTCTTCATTGTCTTGTTTTATTTACTGCACTGCCTTTGCTATATTGCCTCATTGCCACTGTTACCTTGGCTTAGTGCCACCACTACTTGCACTGCCATCTCTTCTTGTTCTGCTGCTGCTACTACTTCCACTGCTTGTGCAGCTGCTGTGCACTTGCCCTTTGCACTGCTGCATTGCTTTCTTTGCCTTGTGCTGCTGCTGGTGCCTTCTCTGTGTTGCTTCTGCTGCTGTTGTTGCTGCCAAGCCTGCTGCCAAGCAAAAGCCCATCAGTCCACTGAACTTAACCAAAGGCCTAGCTAAACCAAGCCCAGTTTCTAATCAAAAGCCCACAGTCCACTGTTAGCTCAATCCCATTGAGCCCAAAAGCCCAGAGCACAACTTGAGCTCACCAGAGGGCCCAGCTCAAACCAAAAGCCTAGTGCACTTCAAGACCAACTGAGCCCAAGCTCAGTTCACTTCATTATCAAACAAACCTATAATCCAAAGGTACCCTAAGCCCAAAGCCCAAAAGGCTTCATAGTTAACCAACAACAATTTAGGAGCCCAAAACAGCTAAACACTCCAAAACACACCCAGTCTCTGTGGATCGACCCGTACTTGCACGAGCTACAACTGACGACCGTGCACTTGCGGTATTACTGTAGGCCCGTTTTCATTTCACTTCAATTTTATACGCTTTCCCGGGGACTACCACGCGTGCGTGACTGATTCAAAACCCTAATTAGGATTTGCGGCAATGCACATCTGTGGTAGTTCGATCGTGACCATCCATCTTCGCCAGCCTAAACGGAGGGTGTAGATATAGACTCAAGAGGTCCCAAGGATGTCAACGTGATCACCGTGGGGCCACCTTTGCATGTGACCGACCGGCCTATGTAGACTAGGGCCCAGCGCCTCGAAACACACACCCAAAGGTGGCATGCCACACGGCTTTTAAACCTTTGCGGCAATGTATTTCTATCGCAAATCGATCACGACCACTCATCTTTGTCGGTCAAATTGAGTGGCCTAGATCGAATCTGTATGGGATTGAGAGGTGTAGGCATGCACGCCGGCAGGCCGTCCCCACGCATGCCTGGTTGGTCCCATCAAAATTAGCACCCATGCTTGGATTCGATCAAGCCAAAGAGGGGATGTTGCACATCTCTAAAAACCCTAAAATCCATCAACGACAGCAAATATGTGTCGTAAATCATCTCGTCCGTCCAACTTTGCCAGCTTGGTCGGACGGTTTGGATTAAAAGTTAGGCGATCAATGAAGCGCCTCAATGATTACCGTCCGCCACTGTGTCGCAAGGAGTGATCGACCAGATGATAGCCCGCCTACGCGGCCTCCAAACGATCACTCGAAGATGGTTGTACGTGCTATCATTTTAAGACGCTTAATCCGCGACTTACTCGATCAAGCTTTAAAACAGCGATGCTTTATGCATATCGATTGTTTTGAGCTGCTTGCTTTAAAACGATGCATTACATGCATCGAGCATGCACGATATTTCACGAATATCAAATCCTTAAGTAACTTAGTTATTTAACCTAACAGCACCGTATGATATTTCTTGCGGCAGGTCCCACGACTCGACCCACTCATTCGAGACATCAAACATGTCACAAACTGGGGGATACTTACTGGGGTATTGGTCTGGCGGTTTACAACGTGCGGCGTGCAACGCGCCCATTACGAGAACGTGTCATGAAGCATGGACGGTTAACGATGATGAGGGAAGTGGGCAAAGATGTGATCGTGTGACAATCACTATCCATACGCGACCCCACTACTCCATCACTTCACCTCCTCCACTTCCTACGAGATGAGGGTTGCACTCAATGACTTGTATAAATAGGTCCTTCACCTATTTCCAAACAACACAGAAGAAACCAAGTGTTGTCATCAGTATTCAGAAAACACCCAGAACTGATAGCTTTCATTGTGCAATCCAGTTCATCATTCTGATACAAGTCATAAAAAGCTAACCTTCACAATCTCAACACCTTCTTCGCTTCCCTCCCTAAGATCAACCCCATCTCCTTCGCTTTGCGACCGAAGCAAGTATGGAACGGCCATTTCTTGGTTTAGGCCAGAATTGTATAGATTGATCTCTCGAATCAAAAGCACTCCCGTGCAGTGCATTTGTTTAGGGTTTAGATTCGTTTCTCATCCACACACCCAAATTTACCAAAATCAGTAGAAACAGTTTTCAACCATAAACAATGTGTTGGTAAGCTTTCGCTTTAACCAAGTTCATCTTATATTCTTGACGAAAGTCAAAAGATAATCATGTGAAAATCGCCTGGTAACATCTTACATGATTTGTGTGAGACAGTCATTTGATGCAGACTCGGAATGTTTCGTATTGATCATTCGATCACTTGAAAATTGCTTTGAAGCTAATAGTTTGTGTGCGACAGCTATTGCCGTCTTCCAAGAATGTTTCAATGATTGAAATGAGAGTTTAGAACAAATAACCATGATTGGATATAACACAGTATGCGTACTTGTATGCTAACTGTTGCAAGTTATTCCAAGTCCGGGAACCATGGTATGCATACGCGTATGCGTACGGATTGGTTTAGTAGAGGTCCGGGAACTAAGTACGCATATCGATACGCGTACTAGCGTGAGGTCCAAGTTCCGGGACTTAACTGAGTTTGGTGGTATGCGTACACGTAGGCATACTGGCGAACCCAAACTTAGTACGGCCACTTAGGTATGTGCACCTGTTTGCATACTTGAGTGGGTTATATTTTAAAATCGGTTTTTACATGAACTGATACATCTATATAATAAGGAATGCAATCTTTTGAAAACCGTGGCTATAATGTTCATGAGATGATTCGAGTGAATCAAAATTGATTTTGCTTCAATTGTGTCTTGTATACTTCTATGAGAATATAAACAATTGAACAACTCTAGAACTAGTTTCATTTGAGTAATTTGAACTGGTTATGGTTAAGATGAATAAGGTTGATATGAAAGTGTTCATATGGATAACTTCGGTTAACTATTGTTGAGCAAACAAAGGTATATACGTTTAGGTACGGTTACTCATATCTAAATGAAGTTACTTTTCATTTGTGTGTAACAAGCTAAGTTCGATCTAACGTTTGAAAGATATTAGCTTGAGTCTAATCAGGTTCTCATCTAACGGTGAATATTGAATGCTTTGTTACCAAGATAACATTGATTGCAAACCCTAATTTGAAGACTATATGAGGGAGAACTCTAGCAACTAGGAAACCTAATCCCCACACCTCATGTGTGATACTAGTTGCGACTAGAGTCAAATCTCCTTTAACCTTAGGTTTTTCCAAAACCCTGTAGGTTAACGACTTGAAGGATTAATTGGGATTGTGAAGCCAGACCCAACTATTTTCTCTGTAGTTGCGTGTTCTAATCTTGTTGTTTTCTATCGTGATTGAGTACTATCTTCTCTAAGATTTTCTCGAGATTTAATCTCTGATAGGCAAGATAAAAAATTAGTCACAAACATCTTCGTCTCATCGTTTGTGATTCCACAATATCTTGTTTCCCTACCATACAATTAAGATTATTGTGAGGTGATTGATATTTCTAGGTTGTTCTTCGGGAATATAAGTCTGGTATAACAATTGGTTCTTGTTCACCTTGATTTATCAAAAGAATGAACAAAACTCATAGGTATATCTGTGGGAGACAGATTTATCTATTCAATAGACTTTTCTGTGTGAGACAGATTGGTTTATCAAGTCTTTGACTTTGGGTCGTAGAAACTCTTAGTTGTGGGTGAGATCAGCTAAGGGAATCAAGTGCTTAGAGTCATGCTGGGATTCAGAGACGTAAGGAGCGCAACTGTACCTTAATTAGTGTGAGATTGGTTAGGGCTCAACTACATTCCAGTCCGAAGTTAACTTGGAGTAGGATAGTTTTTGTAGTGGCTTAATACAATGTGGTGCTCAAATCTGGACTAGGTCCCAGGGTTTTTCTGCATTTGCGGTTTCCTCGTTAACAAAACTTCTGGTGTCTATGTTATTTCTCTTCCGCATTATATTTTTTTATATAATTGAAATATCACAGGTTGTGCGTAAGTTCAATCAATTGTGAATTCAACCTTTGGTTGTTGATTGAATTGATTGACACTTGGGATATTGGTTTTTGATACCGTCCAAGTTGTGTCTTATATTAATCAGGCTCACGGATTTCTATCTATTTGATTTGCTGATTACATTAAGAAACAGAGATATAACTCTTTGATATATTTCCATTGATTGAGTCTGACTGTCTAGTTGATTCTCTTGGAATTATATTGGAGTTTTTCCATATAGATTTCTAAGCGAAATATTGGGTGTGGTTGTTAGACCCCCGCTTTTTCAAGGTGATTGATATTTCTAGGCTGCTCTTTGGGAATATAAGACCGGATTATCAATCGGTTCCTGTTTACCTTGATTTATCATAAGACGCAACAAAACTTCATAGGTACTTCTGTGGGAGACAGATTTATCTATCAGAATAGACTTATCTGTGGGAGAAAAATTTGTTTATAAGTCTTCGAATTTGGGTCGTATCAACTCTTAGTTGTGGGTGAGATCAGCTAAGGGAATCAAGTGCGCAGAATTCGGCGTGGTTCTAGAGGCGTAAGGAACGCGACTGTACCTTAATCGGTGTGAGACTTAGTTAGGGCTCAACTACATTCCAGTCCGAAGTTAACTTGTAATAGGATATTCTCTGTAGCGGCTTAATAAAATGTGGTGTTCAAAGCTGGACTAAGTCCCAAGGGTTTTCAGTATTTGCGGTTTCCTCGTTAACAAAATTTCTGGTGTTTGTGTCATATCTTTTCCGCGATATACTTTTATATAATTGAAATATCACAATTTGTGCGTAGTTCAATCAGTTGATAAATCCGACCATGTTAGTTGGATATAACTTGATTGACACTTGGGCATTGGTCTTTGGTATCGTCCAAGTTATTTCTCATATCAATAGGCTCACGGATTTCTATCTATTCGATTTGTTGATTGCATTGAGAAATAGAGATAAAACTCTTTGATATATCTCTTGATATAGCTCGCTATTAAGTTGGTGCTCTCAAAAATATATTAGAGTTTAGTCCATGCAGATTTTCGAACGAATTATTGGGTGTGGTTGTTATACCCCCGCTTTTGCAATTGGTATCAGAGCAGGCAAACACGATAAACCTAATAAGTTTGTGTTTGTTTGATCCTGAAGACTATCCTGATGGGAAATCTCTTTGGAAAACTGAAAAAGCGGGGGTCTACCAACCACACCCAATATTTCGCTTAGCAATCTGTATGGACAAACTCCAATATACTTTTAAGAGAATCAACTAGACAGTCAGTGTAATGACCCGACCCTCCACCGATATTGTCTCCACTTAGCCATTGCGGTTATCCTGCACTGTGGGGTTTTCAACGGGCATCGCTGCGGTAATCCAGCAGAAACTTCCCGGATGGTCACCCATCCCTGGATTACTCCAGCCCGAGCATGCTTAACTGCAGAGTTTTCGGC
Source organism: Papaver somniferum (assembly GCF_003573695.1). Classification (NCBI taxonomy): domain Eukaryota; kingdom Viridiplantae; phylum Streptophyta; class Magnoliopsida; order Ranunculales; family Papaveraceae; genus Papaver; species Papaver somniferum. The sequence goes on along the minus strand of NC_039366.1, from coordinate 92,460,772 downwards.
CAACTCTGGAGCCAATTGTGCTGAAAAGGCCTTGGTGATAGGAAAGGACAAACCATTACTTATATTTCATTCGTCCAGCCACTGCCGAATATTGGGGTATTACAATACCACAACCTTAAATTGGAGTCATCCTCGGCTCCGGAATATGTATACAAGCCCAGATCTCCGACGTTCCTTGCCCCTCATGAGAAGCACCTGGACCAACCCCGTCCAGCGTACCTTCCCACCCTCGGTAGGTGAACCGTCGTCGGCTCTGATACCATTTGTAATGACCCATCCCTCCACCGATACTGTCCCCATTTAGCCACTGCGGTTATCCGGTAGTGTGGAGTTTTCAACGGGCATTGCTGCAATAATCCAGCAGCAACTTCCCGAGAGATCACCCATCCCAAGATTGCTCCCGCCCGAGCACGCTTAACTGCAGAGTTTTCTGCCAACTCTGGAGCCAATTGTGCTGAAAAGGCCTCGGTATAATTTCCTTGACTCTTGTGAGACCAGTATCTAGCTGGACGACCTAGCATACTCTCCCACCCGAGCACAAGCGAACCATCCCTTGTTGTATCCCAACTAACACTGATATTGTTCCCACTTACCCACTGCGGTTATCCAGCAGTGTGGGATTTTTAACGGCATTACTGCGGTTATCCAGCAGCAGCTTACCGAGAGGTCACCCATCATGTGACTACTCCCGGACGAGCACGCTTAACTGAGAAGTTTTTCCCACAACTCAGTCAAGTGTACCCATCAGGCCTCGGTGTTATGAAAGGATTACTTATATTCCATTCAGCAGTGGCTGGCCGAATGGAATATAAGTAATGGTTTGTCCTTTCCTATCACCGAGGCCTTTTCAGCACAATTGGCTCCAGAGTTGGCAGAAAAATCTGCAGCTATGCGTGCTCGGGCGGGAGTAATCCAGGGATGGGTGACCATCCGGGAAGTTTCTGCTGGATTACCGCAGCGATGCCCGTTGAAAATCCCACACTGCCGGATAACCGCAGTGGCTAAGTGAGGACAATATCGGTGGAGGTTCGGGTCATTACAAATTGTATCAGAGCCGACGACGGGTCACCTGCCGAGGGTGGGAAGGTACGCTGGAAGGGGTTGGTCCAGGTGCTTCTCATGAGGGGCAGGGAACGTCGGAGATCTGGGTTTGCGAATGGAATATAAGTAATGATTTGTCCTATCCTAACACTGAGGCCTGATGGGTACACTTGATTGATTTGTGGGGAAAACTTCTCAGTTAAGCGTGCTCGGCCAGGAGTAGTCACATGATGGGTGACCTCTCGAGAATCTGCTGCTGGATAACCGCAGTAGTGCCGTTAAAAATACCACTCTGCTGGATAACCGCAGTGGGTAAGTGGGAACAATATCCGTGTTAGTTGATATATAACTAGGGATGGTTCGCTTGTGCTCGGGTGGGAGAGTATGCTAGGTCGTCCAACTAGATGCTGGTCTCACAAGAGGCAAGGAACGCCTACATTATACCGAGGCCTTTTCAGCACAATTGGCTCCAGAGTTGGCAGAAAACTCTTCAGTTAAGCGTGCTCGGACGGGAGCAATCCTGGGATGGGTGACCTCTCGGGAAGTTTCTGCTGGATTACTGCAGCGATGCCCGTTGAAAACCCCACACTGCCGGATAACCGCAGTGGCTAAGTGGGGACAGTATCGGTGGAGGGACGGGTCATTACAATCAGACTCAATCTTAATAAAAGTATATCAAAGAGTTATATCTCACTTTCTCGATTCAATACTTACTCAAGAAAATAGAAATCTGCGAGTCTAATTGAATATAAGAGAAACTACTTGAACGGTACCAAAGACCAATGTTCAAGGATCAATCAATTTCAATCAACAACCAAGGGTTGGATTTCCCAATTGATCGACTCAACGCACAACCTGTGATATTTCAATTATATAACAAAATATAATGCGGAAAAGATATAACACCAGACACCAGAAATTTTGTTAACGAGGAAACCGAAAATGCAGAAAAACCCCGGGACCTAGTCCAGATTGAACACACACCCTGTATTAAGCCGTTACAGATACTAGCCTACTACAAACTAACTTCGGTCTGGACTGTAGTTGAACCCCAATCAATCTCACTCTGATCCAAGGTACAGTTGCGCTCCTTACGTCTCTGATCCCAGCAGGATACTACACACTTGATTCCCTTAGCTGATCTCACCCACAACTAAGAGTTGCTACGACTTAAAGTCGAAGACTTTAATAAACAAATCTGTATCATACAGAAAAGTCTACGGTAATAGATAAATCTGTCTCCCACAGAAATACCTACGAGTTTTTGTTCCGTCTTTTGATAAATCAAGGTAAACAGGAACCAATTGACAACCCGGACTTATATTCCCGAAGAACATCCCAGAATTATCAATCACCTCACAATAATCTTAATCGACTAGCGAAAGAAGATATTGCGGAATCACAAATGATGAGATGAAGGTGTTTGTGACTTCTTTTATATCTTGCATATCGGAGAAATGAATCTCAATCCAATCTTACGATTGTACTCAAATACTATAGAAACAAGAAGATCAGATCACACAACTACAGAGAAAATAGTTGGGTTTGGCTTCACAATCCCAATGAAGTCTTCAATTCGTTAACGTACAGGGTCTCGAGAAGAAACCTAAGGTTAAAGGAGAATCGACTCTAGCTAATACAACTAGTATCACACAGAAGGTGTGGGGATTAGGTTTCCCAGTTGCTAGAGTTCTCCTTTATATAGACTTTCAAATCAGGGTTTGCAATCTAAGTTACCTTGGTAACAAAGCATTCAATATTCGCCGTTAGATGAAAACCTGATTAGATTCAAGCTAATATCTTTCAACCGTTAGATCAAACTTAGCTTGTTACACACAATGAAATGCACGTTTATTTAGGTTTGTGTAACCGTACCCAAACATGTACACTTAGTTGGTTCAACAGTAGTTAACCAAATGGTTAGCCATATGAGCACTTCCATATCAACCATATTCTTCTTTACCACAACTAGTTCAAATGACTCAAATGAACTAGTTAGAGAGTTGTTCAATTGCTTAGATCTTATAGAAGTATACAAGACACAATCGAAGCAAAAACGATTTGATTCACTCGAATCAATTCATGAACTTTATAGCCACGGTTTGCAATTATGCATTCCGTAATTTATATAAGTTTAAGTTCTCGAATAATCGTTTTTAGAAAATAACCAACCTAAGTACGCGGACTGGTACGCGGACTTAAGTACCCGGAATAAGTTTGTTTTCAGTTCACAAACTCCAGCAGATTTTCACGGGACGTGAACTTCCGATGGTGCGCATACTGGTACCCGGAATTTAGTTCAGGTTTTCCTGAGCAACAAAGTACGCATACTTTGGTTCAAGGAATAAGGACTTACACACATATGTGTTACCACACAATGTTTATATCCTTCCAAGGTTATATATTCTAAACTCTCATTTCAATCATTGAAACATTCTTAGAGGACGTTATATGATGTTATTCACAAACCATTTTTCGTCAAATCCATTTTCAAGTAATTGAAACTTAATATGACTTTCGTCATTAGTAAAGATGAACTTGGCCAAAGAAAAAGCTTACCAACACATATTTCGAGAAATAGATACGCGAGATAAACTCGACTCGAAATAAAAAAATTGTATAATCAAAGTCTATATAGTAATACGACTTTTGTCTCAAGATAGGAGATAGAGTAGATAAACTTTTGAGTGATAGATAAGTTCAAGTCTCCACACACCTTTTAGTCGATGAAGTTCCACAAGTTCCTTGAGTAGTCCTTCGTATTTGTATGATGATCGACATGGAGTCTTGAGCTCAACTACACTTTCTATCCTAGTCCGAGACTTAGCTATAAGTAGACTAGAAATCGACTTATAGTTTTGATCACTAACATTGACAAACATGCTTGAGATAGCAACGCATGCAAGTTCGACCGAGCAGTGCTCTAACAAAAACTTTTTATGTGCATCTGTAATGCATACCAGAAATCCTCAAAGATTGTTCAGAGTTTATTTCTTTCAAGACCTCTGGTCTCTCAAGATAATCTCGAGTCATCTAAGACATTAGAAATCTTAGATGATGGAAAATAATCTAAAGGAAAAAATAAAGGTTCATTGCAAGAAACGTGTGAACAAAAGCTTAAGGATATGGAACCTCACTATACTGCTTCTCAATATTTTTGAGGAATACTATCATGATGGATCAATTGAGAAAGATCTATTTAAGGCTTTTGAAAACGTTTTTAAATCGCTGGAACGACTAATTTCGATTAAGGAAAAGGTTTGTACTAGTAAAAACTCTAATTCTGTCAATTCGTATATGCATGGCGTGCAGTCAAGTCTTGTTAACAACTCAGGTAAAATCGATAAAAAGGTTTCTGTTGATTTTGTTGCAAGCTCCAGATGTCGGAAAACTCCATTCCTTAATCGTAAGAAAAATGAGTCAAAAAGATCAATTAACCCTGAGTATCATCATTACTATGATTATACTTCTGGTATATTTCACAAATATCAATCTGAGATGGTGCATGAGAGATCTTTTGCCCATCTAGCCTCTTGGTAACAAGAATGGCTCCACCCCATCTGTATATAACTTGAGATGGGGCAAGTAACGGTTTGATTAGCTTTATGATTTTTTTTTTATTTTTTTTTTGTATTATGGGTTATTTTGCTTTTGAAATGTAAAATACTTTTTTACAAGAAAAGCTCCTTTGACAGAATTTTTTTGTGCACCTGAGGTTAAAAATGTTATGTAGTTTTCTACTATCTTATTTATCACACCGTTATAAAATTTCCTCAGTGTGCGAACCTCATGGTTCAGGATTTAGTGTTGGAATCTTTTTTCCTTTTATGGTTCATCGTACCTGTACGGGTCCAATCCCTCTAAAAGGGATATATAGGTTGCGTACGCGTACCTTTCTTCTTCATCTCTTCGTCCGCGTACGTGAACAAGGGCGTTTTATAGGGTTCACGTATCATCTCCATTAAAACCACAAGGGGAAAAGGGGTGTCATCATCCACAAGGAGATTATCAAGTAAAAGTTTCTTCTTCTTAATTCCCTCAATTTTTAGTTTTCATGAGAAAATTCAATAATGTTGGTGAGAATTCAAAGTGGGTGTCAAAAAACCTTGTTTCATCTACTCCTATGAGTATGAACATACCAAGTGACCAAGACTCTATTATAATTAGATTCGTCAATGATTCTAGTAGTAAAACCTTTGAAAAGGTTTTTTATAGTGGTTTCATATTAGAAAAGAAATTGGTAGAGGAAAGTGGTCATAAAGAAGATTTGGTGTGTTTTGAAAAGTTTAATCTTGGTGACATCTTTAATGGTATTGGTGAAGGATTTTATACTCTCACAAGAATATTTTATTATAACATCTATGATGTTAATCTTGATAATTTGGAATTCAAGACTATGATAAATAGAAAAAGGATTCTTGTTAATAGTGAGTTGGTTTCAAGGATTACCAAAATTCTATTTAGTAATGTTCGTCTTTCTAGACCAAGAGGAGAATTACCTTCGAGTGAAACCATTTCCAATGGTCTTTGTCGCAAAAATGTTGATTGGATAGAAGGAAAATTTCCTACCCATGACCTTAGTTTTGCTTTGAAGGTTTTCGGAAAACTTGGCATTTCTAATCTTTGTCCCTCTACAATTGAGAACTCTCGATGGAGTCGTGAATTTGCGGAGTTGGTCTATTTCCTTGTATTGGATGCTCAAAGTCTTGATATTTGTGAATTTATCATTTTTCAAATGATCTCGATGACGTCATCCAATAAGAAGTTAGGCTTTCCATGCTTAATGTAGTGTACTTTCCATTGCTCCCATTGGAAACTCTATCGGAACCCCCCAACTAGTTCGTCCTTGTATCATCAAACATATGAAGACAAATTTCTACAAAAGAAAAATAAGTGGAAGTGGTACTCTTTACGGTTCTTGTGATCCTACCACCTTGAGTCTTCTTCATCAAATTCGCAAGGGTGTGCGTAAGTTCAATTCCAAGGTAAAATGTGTGCAAGGACAATTATATATGACTGCTACAAAAAATTTCCTAAATCAAGGAAGAAATAGATAAAGGTCAAGCCTCTTAGATGGATTCCTATGATGATGAAGATGATGACTAACTTCTTTACCTTTTTTATTTTTATGTCTAGGAAACTTCTTATGAGAATTTATTCTTATGTTTTAAGAAGGATAACTAGGGTTTGGAATGTCAAATATTGTGATTACACATAGCTATTGCCAACGATTTTCATCTTGCAATGTTTTTAGATTTGTTTATTTAAATTCTGAATTATTTGGAAGATGATTTTGTAGTATGAATCTTTATTGGTTTTATATATTGCAAAAATATTTTATGGGATATGTTTGTGTTTATGTCAGTGAACTATGATTATCTCATATATGTTCAAGAGTTAAGTCTATTATGTCTTTATGTAAATATTGATAAAAGATAGAATGAACTTTTGAAAATTCCGCAGTATTGATCTTTCCATGATCTAATACTATATGAAAGTATTATTTGGCTCCGTAAGTTTTCTTATGTTGAGCATTTATGATTAAATTAATCAAGAATGTCTCTTGTGGTTAATTTATTTGAGTTTACTGGATACAAATCCATGTTGTTTGTTAATGTCCAAAGAAATCCTTATTTTCTTGTGAAAGTAAGGTCGCTCATGTTGTTCTTTCGGGAATGACATATTATAGTAGAGAGTTCTTAATTAAACTTGTGCTTAATTGCCAAATCTTTGTGGGGAGTGCGGTTGGAATATTGTAGGAGTTATCTTGTATCTTTATAAACTCCTTGATGAATACACTAAGTTTCGACTATGTGAAATCATCGAAACAAAGTTGATATGTTCTCTTTAAGTCATGAATTATCTCTTTGAAAATTTCATTATGATCCTGTAGTAGTCGTACCTTTGCCAATTTAATTGACAAAAAGGGGGAGAATTATTTGGTAATTCACACTACATACATATGGTTTACGAACCATTATGTAAGGGGGAGTGGTTTTCATTGTGAGATGAAGTATTGACTAAGGGGGGAGTGATACATATCACCGTAGTATTATTGTCAAAGTTATGATGCAATTGGACTTTGATGTTGTGTAATAATACTATGACATTGTATAACAATGACTGAGAACATATTTTTTCTTATTTTTATGGCTACGGATCTTCAATAACAATGATTTGAGTTGAACACGTTCAGAATCGCTAGAGTACTTGGAGTAGCGAAGAATTCAAGGAATGTTGAAGAGCCAAGGAAATCAAGCATGATGGATGAGAAGATATAAAGTTTATTTATTTTGTAATCCATATGTATTGACAGTTTTGTCAATAAAATTGACAATGAGGGATATTGTTAGAGAAATGCTTGGTCGAACTCGCAAGCATTGCTATCTCAAGCTTGTTTGTCAAGTTTATTTGATCAAAACTATAGTCTTGATTTCTAATCTACTTATAACCATGTCTCGGATTAGGATAGAACGTGTAGTTGAGCTTTAGACTTCACGGCGTTCATCGATTGAAAACGAAGATCTAATGAGGAGAGCTTGGAGGAACTTCATCAACAAAAGGTATGTGGAGACTAAAACTTATCTGTCACTCATAAGTCTATTTTATTCTATATCCTAATGAGACTAAGTCGTATAGCTACATAGACTTTTATATTTTACACATTTGATATTTCGAGATAAAGCTCTTGATAGAGCTCGCCATTAAGTTGGTGCTCTCGGAAATATATTAGAGTTTAGTTCATATAGATTTCTGAATGAATTATTGGGTGTGGTTTTTATACCCCCTATTTTTCAACATTCCTCGGGGATCCATTCAATAACTCTTCCATTAGGGTGCCATAAACCATAGATAAACTTAGTGTTCTCCCTATTACCAATACGAACATCCATAAACCGTTGCGCCACACTTCTACACTCTAAAATTATTTTCAAACTCCAAGAGAAATCTTTAGGGGTACTCATGGACAAAAAATCCTGATTTTTAATAAGATTTGAGTGGATTCAGTTTGTCCAAGTAGTATCTCTACCAGAATTAATATCCCATATCTGTCTCATATTAGCAGATACACATGTGATTTCCAAACTCTTAATACCAAGACCCCCAACCTTCAAAGGAGTACAAATCTGACTCCACCCAACATGGTTATGTTTTCTACCTAAGTCAGATTCAAACCACAAAAATCTCTTGAAGATTGTATTAAGTTATTTGATTACTCTTTTGGGGAGAACAAAACAAGAGAACCAAAAGTAGATCACACCACTAAGGATATGTTTAATAAACATTAATCTACAAACAAAAACCAATGTCTTGCCTTCCAAGACTTCACTCTTTTAGTGACCTTATCAATAAGTGGTAACCAATCCATATAAGATAGCCTAGTGGAAATAAGAGGTACTCCTAGATATCTAACATGTAACACTCCTTTTGAGCAAAATAAACAATCCACAATATCATTAAGAGTAACTTCATTAACATCAGAAGAAAAAAGAGATGTCTTCTTATAATTTATCACAAGCACGAAGAATTTACTAAAAGCCTCCAAGACTTCAGCCAAAACATGAGCTGCCTTCACAGTGCCTTTAGAAAAAACTAACACATCATATGCAAAACAGAGATGAGTAAGCTGAGTAGACTTACACTTGGGGTGTAACATAAAGGATCCAGAGGATACCTGCGACTTCAATAAAATACTTAAAAGTTCCTTGACCATAAAAAGGAAATACGGGGACACAGGATATCCTTGCATGATTCATCTCTCTGCCCCAAAAAACCCAAAAGGAGATCCATTCACCATCACTGAGAATCTTGAAGTAGAAATACATAAATAAATCCAGTCATGAACTGAATAGGAAAACCAAGCTTCTTCATAACAACTCTAATAACATCCCAACTAATTGTATCATAAGCCTTTTGCAAGTCAATCTCAATGAGCATCTAGGAGTACCAATAGTCATGTGGTAGTTCCTAACAATCTCATGAGCCAAAAGAATATTGTCCTGGATAGACCTTCCAGAAATGAAAGCTGGATGATTAGAACTGATTAACCCCTTCAATACAAATTTCATTTTGGAAGCTATAATTTTGGTTATACACTTGTATATAACATCTCAGCAATATATAGGTCTAAAATCTCCAATAGTAGAAGGATTATCACATTTAACAACCAATGTAAGAAAAGTACAATTTATTTCCTTCAACATCTTAACAGATTTGAAAAAAATTATGTACAACTGCCACAAAAGCATCCCCCACAATAGACCAAGCAAAGTTAAAGAAATAACTATTATACCCATCAGGACCAGGAGCTTTAGTAGAATGAATTGAAGAAAGAGCTTTTACTATCTCATCTCTAGTAACAAGTTTAATAAGATCAAAAGCATCATCATCAAAAACCATCTTCTCAAAATTTAGAGAATCAATAACAGAGTCACTATCCTCAGAATAAATCACCTCATTAAAAAGAAAGTTAAAGCAATCAATACACTCAGCACCAATAGCTTTATCATCCTCCAATCTAACATTGTCTCTAGAATTAAGAATTATGATATTGTTCCTAGACCTTCCCTCCCTCAAAGAAGAATAAAAGAACCTAGTATTGGAGTCCCCAACCTCCATCCATTTAACTTTTGATTTTTCCTTAGCCATGGATTCATTATATTTAACAGGTTTTGCATAAGTCTTAAAGCAACCTTCCCATCTTGGGCAATAGAACTATTGATGGGAGAGTTCTGAAGTTGTTGCTAGAGGCTATGCATATTATCTCTAGCACAAATAACTTTCTCAGAGAACTTCTTAAATCTTTCCTGTTTCCAAATAATCAAAATCTTCTTCAACCTTTTAAATTTTCCAACAAAAACCATCATAGGATTACCCTGAATTGGTTCCCTCCAAGCCTGCCTTATAATCTCTAAAAACACAGGTTCCTCAGTCCAAAAACTACAAAATTTATAAGGAGGAGGACCATGATACCTACCTTCAAAAATACAAACAATAACGGGACTATGATCAAAGATTCCTGGGATCAGAAACTCAGCTCCCGACCCAGCAAAACATTCCAATCATTGCAGATTAACCAGGAATATATAAAATTTTGAAGCTATCCTAGTATTACCAACCTGCTGATTATTCCAAGTGTAAAAATAATCATTATATCTCAGATCAAAAACCTGAATATCTTGAGAACAATCCCTAAAGACAGAAAAATGAGCAGAAGTAATATCACCCACCCCCACACACCCACCACTCTATCACCAACTTCAATAAGGGAGTTGAAATCCCCTAACAAAATCCAAGATTTACTATTTGAAGTAGCAAACACTCTAAGATCATTCCACAAATGTCTTCTTTGAACATTATCATTGCTCCCATAAACAAAAATAGCCACAAACTTTTTATTTTGAAAAGTAGTAATATCTAAGAAAATAGCTTGGGAAGAAGAATGTAAAACCACAACAGACATATTCTCTGGATCCCATCCCACCCATATCCTACCAGAATTATCTAAAGGATAGTTCTTAACAAAATGCCAAGAATGGCTTATTCTACTCCTCATTGTAGCTTTGTTAATTTCCTGCACATGAGTTTCAACAACACCCATTACAGTGAACTTATTTGAAACAATAATATTTTTAACTTCTACTTGTTTTAAAGGGTCATTCAAACCCCTTATAGTCCAACATCCTACTTTGAGCATATTAATCATGGGGAGGGTTAGTTGTTGTTTTTTAAATCTTAGCAGGCTTCCTTTCTGCTACCTTCACATTCAAAGAATTCTTCACTTGGACGGACGATTTAGGTAAGAAATGAGCTCTAGCACCAGATAAATCAATATCCTTCTGCCCTTCATCCAACTTTTCTACCTGAGTTTGAACAAACCGGCACTCTCCCCTGCACTACCAGAAGTACCTTCACCACTCTTAGGGACAACACTAGAAGTGAAAACAATTTCCTTTTCCACCACTCCTACATTGTGAGCTCCAATCCCTGCAACTTCATTACTCATCACCACATCCATACCTTCACCAGAACCCTTATCAGTAAGTTAATGAAATTTATTTTTCATAATAATGGGAACCTCCACCATAGTTACATTTTCACTACTAGAAGAAGCACCATGCCCATTCTCAGTAATCTTCTTATTTTTTTTGCCTCTCCCCTTTTATGAGCCTTAACTACCCAACCCTCATTAGTTTCAGTGTTCTTGTTCCTCTCCATACTAGCTTCCAAAATTATCTTTTTAGCATTTGCGGCTGCAGCTGCCTTAGAAGCAGCTGCACACTTTTCTCTTGTATGCCCAAAAACAATACAACATGAACATCTTTGAGGCTTCCAATTGTACTCCACTGGAACCTTAATTCTAACTTTACCCACCATAACATTTATTTGACTAGGCAAATCAGAATCAACATCAACCTCCACACAAACTCTAGCATAAGTCATTCTAGACCTAGTAGCCGTCTGCGTATCTAACATTAAAAAAACACCGATAAAACTAGCAAGCTTACCCAATCCTCTAGCATTTCATAGGTGGAGATGCACATCATTCAAATTAACCCAAATTGGAATTGTCTTGAGTGCAGCTAGCTCCTGCTCAATCAACAAAGATCAAGGTCATACCACAAAAGGCTGACTAGAAATGATAAAACACCCACGCTCCAAAGCAGCTATTTGATTTTCATCAGAGTCAAATTCAAATTGAAAAACCGAATCACCATGGAGAGTCATTTTCATCTCCCCTTTCAATTTCCAAGTTCTTTGAACAACATTTTTCACCAGTAGAAATGGTAAACGCTTCCTTAGTAAACACCCAATAACCAAACTCTCACATCGATGAGCATCCTCTTCTACTTCATCCGCTGAATATAAAGTTAGCTTCGCCGTCTCAACCAAACTAGGAGGATCATAATCTAGAGGTTCCAAAAATCCTATTTCCTGAATCAACCACAACAGAACTAGCAAAAACCCTATCACCACTTTCCATTAAAGAAACAAAATTAGGTTGAAAAGAAAAGAGAAGAAATACAAGGAACTAAACAACATCAATATTGAACCAACCAAAAAGAAGAACAAATCTTCAACAAGAGATTCAGATCGAAAAATTAGCATCTTGACTGAAGTCAACGTCGAAAGAAAAATCCCCTCCCCTACTCTCTCCAAGGCCAAATCCGTCCCAAGATAACACAACAAATAGAAAATATTAGTCGAGAAATTCATTCCAAATTAAAAAGAAATATAAAACAGCCTGAAAATTCTATAGTTATGAGATTCGGTATGTCTTTATTGTTTGTTACATATGATACAAAATTGCATGTGGTCCCTTTTTTTTTTTTTTTTTTTTTTTTTGCTTACCTTTCATGAATTAGTAACCAAGGCTCATTTGTTTTTGAACCTCTAAAAGTCTAATGTCAAGTCAATGTCAAAATAATACACTATCCATTATCAAATTATCAATCTAAGGATGATCTCAGATCATTCATCCTAGCCAACGATTCATTTCGAACTTCTTCCGGTGGTATAAAGCAATCCATTGATAATCCAGGCACATTATACACGATATCGTCGATCGTCCACGTCTCTTCCATCCGTTTAACAAGCGGACCAACCTTAACATTGTTCCCGAATCTCGTTAAACTTACCGTAGAATGACCGGAATGAGCAATCATTACACCACCATCCACCATCCTATAGTCCTTGATACTTGATCCCATTGTTGTTTCCCAGTAAACTGGTTGAGATCCGAGTGACTGAATTCGAGTTAAATGAGAGTCCTCGAGATATACCAATAACCCACTTCTCTGACTGAAATACCCAACCATATTATGTTTAATGATTTCTGCTGTACTATCACTCCGATCAGTTAGAACCGTTTGATCAGCTGACAGTTTTAGCGCAAAACAATCTTCATCCTCAATCTTTTTTTCTCCCGAAAATTGTGCTGCCGAGAACACTGCCGCTATGGCTACAGGATCTAATCCCTGCACATAGACAAATTCATCAATCAGTTCCATTTTTGGAATGACACGGTTCAGGATGAGGTGATGAAGACAGAGAATTCAATGTGATGTGATCTATTATGGAAAAAGGAGGGTCCTAAGGGAAATGCATGTGCAGCAGGAAAAGGAACATTAGTGGCAGTACAATGAATGACTAAAAAAGTTTGGAATGAATGGATATGAAGAATATATGAGGGTCTGTACATGCTTAAAAAGTTGTAAAGAAAAAGGTATCCATCAAAGAAAAAATACCACCACATTTCATGTGATGGGAATCATTTCATGAGTTGATGAGGCTTCCAGGGAACTGAAAATGGTGCCCACAACATCATCTGGTGTGGACACTGATGTCATAATGCACTACCATATCTTGAATCACATCTCTTAAAGCAAAGTTTCTACTGTCCAGATATGTGTTCACATCAGAATCAGATTCCAATACAAAATAGATCAAGATTCTAGAGCTAAAAATGAAAGGAAAGTTGAATTTCCAGGTACTAGGTAGTGTCCGGAAACCACTAAGTTGCTCAAGTCTTTACATGCTTGGAAATAAAAGCTAAAAGTTTCATCGAGTCGTAACTAGATTCAGTATCATCCGTATATCAGTTTATGTATACTAATTGGCGAAATACCTTTTCTGCTTTGTTCGCGTGTATGCACATAACAGGCACTTGGAAATATGACAGGCAACCTATGCACACTTTGTGTCTCACACATACGACATAGCAGGCGTAAGCTTAAGATGAGAAGATCTTAGAGAGCCTACAAAACTTGAATGTGAATACCTAATCGATCTTCTAGGATGTGATTGTTGAAATAGAAACAGATACAATTGCACGAAAAATTTAATGAGGAGATGGTCAAAATAGAGACAGATTAATTTGCATTAAAGCAAAAAGAATAGTACTCCCAACTCCCAGTCCTACCGGTCCGTTTGGTAAAGAAATTGACTATGGCAGAGATAGAGACTCATCATTCGTAACTAAAAAGTTCACCATAAAATAGAAAAGCAGAATATTCCAGATAACTTAATTACAATACTAAAAGAAATGTGAGCCACTTGCCTGAAGAGCGCGCCTGAGAGGCCGAACACCGCCTTTAGCAGCGTGAGAGCCAAGCCAAGGTGTATGACGCCAAGCCACATTTCCATCACTACCAGCAGTAATTTTATGGCCGGAGACAACTAGCTCCATCAACCATTTATCAGGTATCATTTGCCACATCACAAAACAACCCTGTTGCGGTACTCCAGATGATCCATTTTTACTGCTTCCGGCCGATGAGCCGCCATTTAAGCCTCCATTTTCTTCAGCCATTACCATCTTAACATTTCCTATTGCATACACACTCTTTACAATACCTTCAGTTTTTTTACACCCAGTTGCTGCTACAAAGTGTTGAATTATGTACTGTGCCCTTGTTGCAACCTACAATACAATAGCCCCAGACATCATCAAGAACAATGAACTGAAATTTCTATCGCGCGCAGAAAAATTAATGAACAAATAAAAAGAATGAATATAAACTACTTACATTGTTGAGCAGAGATTGTTTGTTGTTAGAAGAAAGTGGAGAAAGAGGACAACCTAAAACGCTCAAGAGAATTTTGAGATCGGATTTTTTGTTAAAGATGAAAGGGAATTGATTTTTGAACCAAACACTCCATGATTGATTACTACCACCTGATTCTAATTTCTTCAGAGAACCACTTCTTTTGTTTTTGCTGTGATGCGTATTCTCTTCATTAATGGGTTCTTCTGAAAGTGGTGCCAAACGATTCATTGCTTGTATATTTGACAAATAAAACTTTTTTTTTTCAGTTCTTCCAATTTCCTCTGCTGCAAGCTTCAATTTTTTTGTTCCGTTTTATGGTGGAAAATGAACAGATTTTGCTGAGATTGGTATCGGTACCTACAAGAGAGAGAGAGAGAGAGAGAGAGAGAGAGAGAGAGAGATGGGGAGTAGACAACTACTTGCTTATGGGTGGAAATGGGAAGAAGAAGAAGAAGAAGAAGGAGCTTTTAAGGCAGGCTAGCTAAGAAGGCAGGCCAGGGGTCCATATCTACACCTGTGTGATAATGGCTTCTTTTCTTTCCTATTTGCTGGTAGTTGGTACAGAGAAAAAAGAAAGAACCGCAGAGTCTTTTGGAGTGCTTTTGAGGGTACATAGAAATATATTTATTATATTTCTATATTTAATGTTTATATTTATTCTTAAAGAGGAATTTAAGGAAATTTACTATGCCCAAAAAGAAAACAAAAATATACTCATATTCAAGGAGTTCTTCATCAAACAGAAAAATGTATATTATAAACACTTGAGTTGGCTGCCAAAATGTAGATCTCAAGAACTCGCAATGAGCTCCAATCTTACACAGATGGGAGAAGGATACATAAAAGTTTCAGGAGGATAAATTTCTTCCTTCTTGTGTACATGAAAGATTTGAGTTACTTCATCCATTTCGACATTTATCATCAGACTTTACCTTGCAAAACGCACTGTCCATGCTGCTGCTATTTCGTCGTGTTTAGTTCTATCTTCCAAGTACAAGTGAGCAACACCCGAGACAAGTGGGTTATCTGGAAGGATGATAAAACAACCAGAATTCACTGACTAAATAATGGAGAATTAGAAGCAATTGAGCTAGCTCCCAGTTTAAGGATATTATTGTGCAGAAACTTACAGATTTTACTTACAAGGATTGGGATTCGTAAACATTGATCTGATCGCAACTAGCACGTTTGAGATTGTAAGAGCTGGACTCCAGCTGTCTTTTAAGATATCCAAGCTGATATTTCCATTAAGATCGACATTGCAGTGATATATCCGAGTTTTGAATACTACCTGAAACATACAAATAAGGAATTATGTTTGTCTAGGAAAAGCATGGTTAAGAATATGATGTAGCAATATCTACTAATGAGGCAACTATCTTTCTTTGAAGAATTGGGTCATTCGAAAATTGAATAAAGCACAAAAAGTCCCCCACTAAGAAATTTAATGTACAAAGGTGCGAGTTCCATCCAGTGACTGCACTTCCCACAAGCGGTGACTGCTACATATACTTAACCAAGCAAATTGTCTAATTGGAGTTCAGCAGTTTGTTGCAGAACAAAACCAAAAAATCTGGAAGTTTTCAGAAAATCATGTTGGGTCTCTTTTCAACCAAATGTTAATACACGTGCCACTTCTTTGATTTCTCTAGATTCACAAACGAGTATAAACTTACAGGAAAGAGGAATAACAACAAAATGGTTTATATTGACTACTTGAATACTAAAACAGATTGGAAAGGTATTGTTGAAATGCGATCCAAAGTAAAGATAACACAAATAGATATCTTCTTTCTGTTCCTTTTGTCTACTGAAAGATATTACGTAAACCCGTCCACCGAAAAACATAAATTGTCATGTTATTAAAAATGAACAATTTTACTCTTTCTCATTGAAGAGGGAAATCAAGTATACCTTTGGGGGTTTGAATGGATAATCGGCTGGAAATGTAATATCAAGAAAAAATACACCTCCTTCATATGGTGATCCTGCAAACAATAACAGAAAACACTAAATGTTGGGTTTCATAACTTCCCAATATCAAAACAACGATATCGTATGCCACATTTCTCAGATTGTATCCCGTAACAGCTACTTGCTTGCTTAGTGAACCATAAATTAGGCATGGCAAGATGAGGTCTGTCAGAGGTGTTGTAACTACGGAAAACCTGAATAAATTACTACTCATAAAAGGCTTGGAATGTACAAAAGTCGTGTATTAATAATCTAGCAATGGTTTTATATCTCATAAATCTCGACATTAACTAATAAGACGGATTCTGGCACACAGCCTAAAAGATGCTTTGGATCAAACACTAAGAAGAATTGGTTTACATCACTGACCACAACAGCAAGTATCTTACAGCCGCTTCTCTCCCATTAATCTAACCATAGTTCACCCATCTCATGGGACAAAAGGTATGGAAGGGGGCAATGGTAGTTACAAACTATTAAGCATTAAGCCTCCTCTGCATATGTTGACACAGATAATATGTGCTGGACACTCCTAAGTCCTACCAGACATGAAATCCAAGTTCAATGTTGTATAGGTTTATAGAATCAATGATTAGTCATGAGAAGTTCTGTTAACACTGCCTGAGCTAGAAACAGAAGGAAGCAAACTCCTTGGGGGAGAGCTAGGTAGGGGCAAGTGGGTTCAGTTGCCCCCACCTGCTAACCAATCTCCACAAGCCTATGTAAAATTACTTTCACATAAACCTCCTTAACTTGGTGTCTGGGATTATTTCTTATTTGGTTTTTCCCCCCCTCTGACTAGAATCCTTGGATAAGCACATACTGTGATAATTAATTTGGGGTTTAAGCTAAGTTTTCCATTAACAAATTGTGTTTGATGATGACCTCATCAACTGAAAATATTGAAATCTTCAGAAAGGGAAGTAAAAAAATGGAGAGAAATCTCAAAATTGGAGTAAAACCAGATACCATAGCTTAAGTGTGGGGAAGAAAAAAAAACAGAACCCGAAAGGGTATTTCTATTAGTTGAATTCGAAGCAAACTAAACCCAGAAAACAAAGAGGGATGGAGAGAGAAACCTGGAGGACCAAAAATGGTGGAAATCCACTGGTAGAGATTGTCACCTTTAGGACCAGCAGAACAATCAGGAGGAGGTTCACTGTTGAATTCCAACATTTCCTTTCTTATCCTCTTACCTGATGCTGATACTGATGTTGCCGAAGCCCATGACCTTCCTCCTCCTCCACCACCACCACCTACTCCTGAGGTGCTCGTGCTGTTCATTTTCAACAACCCTTCCTCTCTCTCGTGGAATTTCTGCCCCGGTGGTATACTTACGTAGTGTTGAGTAGAGCCATAGGTGGTCAGGGTGCCAACTGCCAACCCAACAGGTATTTATACAGGAACTGGGTTTACAAACGGACTTGAAACCCAACAAAAGTTGGATTTTTTTGCTATTTTTCTATCACTTTCAGTAGAATAACGAGTTTAATGAAAAGTGACCCACTCCCTCAATGAAATGTAGAATTATTTGTTAGTGGGAAATGAACAGATAAACTCCCGGCTGAGTGCAGTTCCATGCTTCCGGGGGGATTTACATAACATTACACACTCCTGTCCAGTCTTGTAAAGTAAAATTAGAGTCCCTGAACGAGGCTTTTGACTGTTCTGTATAGGTTCAACTACGACACAGTTAACTGTCAGGCTGATCCTTATTTGTTACCATGAGGAGACCAGACCAGAGTAAGTAGCAGTTGCACAATCCAACAGGCTTTTCTCTAAATTGATTACTTAAAAGGCATTCTTGAATTACAGATGAGATCCATCTTTCACAGATTGTACACGATCTAACTTTCCTGTTTTTAATGTGAAAGAATGGTTCCAGTGTTACGCTGATGTTACACTATAAAGCACAATTATACAAAACACCAAAGAATAGACAACTACTACAACAACAACAACAAACTAACATTCAACCACAGTTGACTGTTTTGCGCTCCAGAACTCTTTACAACACTGCATCTCCACAGCACTACCCTAACAGTCTGAGCAGGTACAAAATTGGTTTGGCTGCTTATCATAGTTGGATAATTGCAAGAAGTACTGTCAAAACCGTAAAGGTTAATCGAGAAAATTGCAGTTTCAGACCACTTTTACCGGGAATAAAAGGTCCAGGCGCTGCAGGAGGCATGAATGGCCCACTTGAATTTGATCTAGAACTGTTTCAACAAAGATCAAATTGTTAATACACGTAAATTGTGACAAATAGCAAAACAGTTTCAAAGATAAGTTCAAGTAATTCTCACCTTCCCATGAATATGCACGAACCATGGCCTGCACAAATTAAAAGTTTGTGTTATAATTAAAGGATTCATGCAGAAATCAGGAACTTATTCGTTTACATTTAAGGAGCTTGAATGAACTTACTTGGATCAACACTGGTAGTAGTGGCAGTACCACCAAAGTCGCAGGTCCCACCAGCACTCTGCATTCTATGGAAATAATCATTGTAGGCATAGGAAGAATGGCTCTGGATATTGTTCGGTTGAAAACATGGTTGCCCAGCTTGAAGAGCACTGCAATTTGCCGATCCTTGACCACAAGCCCAATCAAGACCAGACTTCAATGCACTAGAATCTGCATCTGGCTTAGCCACACAGAATAATCCACTCCCTGATGAATCGCCCGTAAGGTCTGAAGTACTCATGGGCAGAGAATAAACCGTTGTGCCGTTTGGAAAGAACATGCCCCAATTCTTCTCAGAAATGGGTCCTGGGCGCTTATCTTCATTGAATAGCTCATAGATGTACGTACTGATAGGTGTCGATGGCTGGCTAGGAGTTCCTGAATCATTCAATACCCGTCGAAAAAGGTTACCATTATAAGTCTCTGCGTTCTGCACTGTTGCATCGCGTTCATTTGCACCACCAAGGGAGGGCCAACCTGTTTCAGTCACAACAATAGGAATCTCCGAAAAGTTCAGGGCTTCCATAGAGTAATAAGCAGCGTCAACCATGGCATTGAACATACTATTATAATGTAAAAGAGTGTTTGAATCCACGATCTGTTTGCTAGTAGGTATCGGTCGAAACAAAGCATAGTCAATAGGAAAAATCCCGTTTCCATTGATGTAGCCATAATAAGGGTAAGCGTTTAGCATGTAAAAAGACTTGGTGTTCTTCAAAAACTGGAGGAATTGGTACATTGTGGAGTTCCACGAGGAATTAAAGGTTGCAGTGGAAGGAGGGAAAGATTTAGGAATTATGTCCATGGATTGAGGACTTGAAACTTTGACCTGGAAATTGAGATTAGAAGCTACTAGAGCACGATGAATATTGTTCATGGCTGGAACCAAAATGGGAGCTGCATGCGGAATTGTACTGAGAACCTCACTACCAACAGCAATGGCTGTTATATTAATTCCTGGAATGTATGCAGCTACGTTCTTATTGACCCACGCTGCTGCCAAGGATGGGGTTTGTCCAATACCTAAGACCTCTTGATTAGTTACTCCTACCATGACTTGAATTCCAGTGTTTGCTAGGGCGTTTAACATATGACGATCAGCATCAAAAAGGCGGACATGGGTGATCTGGTAAGATTTAAGAATTGCTACCACATCCTCTGCAGGAGGCAAGTTTGACATATCGGTGCCAATGTTTACTCCGAAGAATGCACCTATAAATTATATAAAATATTTAAATCCAGTGTTAGTAATGCATGAAATAAGCTCATGCAAAGATAAAATAAAAAGTATGCATCTAAACATAAATAGAAGAAAAGGCATGCCCGTTGAACATAACAAACAATTTGACTGTGAACTGCTACATCGCTTAAACAGCATAGTATTAGGCGTATTAACTGGATTGCTGTCAAGGTGGTAAGCAGTAAACAGAAAATTTCTTGTTTTAATCATTAATCAGGTTTAGAATCTGGACTCGCATTTCGCAACCTTCAAAGATTTTCAAATGCTGATTATTTGGAGCCATTTCAAAAGTACGAAAAAAGATTCACATGTTGGAGTAATTAAACTGAGAAATTTAGAGTAGAAGTGTGTATATAACTATATAGATACATTTAAGGACAGGATCCACATTTGAATGCATGGATATTAGGCCGGTCGTGGGGGAAACACTTACTGGTTCTGCCTTGTTTTTTTAGTAATTTACCAAGGACGGATGATGGTTTGTTAAGGAACAAAGTTCAAATCGAAACAGTACCCGAATTCCTCTTTAATACTCACTGTAGTCATCAAACAGCACAACCAAATAAGATTGATCATCATGTATTTAGACAATTACCTGATGCACTGGAAATCATACAAAATAGCAGCAGAACCAAATGATTTCGCCATTTTTCAGGCGACATCTGGATAAGGAAAATTCAACAGAAACCTTCAAGCTCTGGTTGCCTTTCCTGCTATAACCAAACAATTTCAAAAAAGAGCAAATTAAAATATAGTAGTAGTTCTCCTTCAAAAAAAATATGGTAGTAGTGACAGGCAAAACTAGACTGCGATACAGAGGAAAAAATATGATATGAGAGATGCAAAACAACTTTTTTAAGCTAGTGACATTCAAAAACAACACGGCTAATATGAATTGGGACCAAAGCGGACAATAGTACTATGTAAGTCGAAGTATTGAACAGTGCGAAATCCCTTCATAACTAGATAGTATTAACGAGAATTCAAGAGCTGCACTATTTTTCTCTATTTAGTGTCTAATATACTGCACAAAGATGATATCTCTCATATGGTAACTCATACATGCTTTTTAAGCTTTTTGTGTAGATCCCTTATAATAAGAAAAGAATGCAGAACAATGTACATATACAGATTGACCTTGAAAATTTGATATCAGCGATTTCAAGAACTGTCAAACTCAAAAATGTAAGCAAGGCGTTTAGCATCTTTGCGATATTATGTTAGTAAATCTTGAAGAATATGAAATACGAAGGCAATATGTCTAGGAAGAGCAGAAGACTAAGCCTAATTCTTGACAAACCCCATGGGATTTATAGAAGAGAGGCCTCCATTTAACTTTCAACAGGTCAATAACCATTATACATCCCTGTGTCTTTGAAGGAGTAAACAAACATGGTACATGGTCCCAAAGAAAATGCAGACCAAGATCATGAAATTGTACAACATAAGCGAACAACTCAATTACAGACAGAATAAAATAAAGACAATGTCTACTGCTGAATGCAATGTCTACTGCAGACCTAATCAAGTAAGCTTAGACACTTAAAAACCCTCAATTCCAGTTCAAATTTCCATTTCAGAATGCATCTGTTAGGCCCATTTCTGTTGTTATAGTGGCATCAACAGTTTCAAAAGCATTCTGGCTTACATCTACAGGTGGAAACTTCACTATGGCCATTAAAAACAAAGAGAAGAAAAAGTGAAGCTGCAAAAACCCAATCTACAAAAAAGGAAAAACCCTAAGTCACACAATCCAGAGATGCTAAAACCACACAGATAAAATAACCATAAGAAGAAAACCAGAGAAAAGGGAGAAAAGTAAGTACCTGATCCAACTTCACCAGCTTAGAAGAAAGTCCACTTCACTTCACTGAAGAACTCTTCCAAACAAAACCTGTAAACCAACCCACAACCCACTTTAATAAAGTTGAGTGTAGTCTAAGATGAAAAGTAAGTTAAACATTAGAAAAAGGAAATCTTGGGAGATTTTAAAAATCCCACCAAACAACTCAGCTGTTTCACACTTTCTGAGGTAGATGAACAGCTAAAGACATTTTTTCAAGTACCATTTCCACTAAAACTGAAATAAATTGCTCAAATTTTTTGAAAAAAATAGATGCCCTTACCCCTTAAACTTGCTCTTCTACAATCCTAAGTCCAACTCCAGATAAAAAATGGAAAAACTTTTGAAGTTTAGATACTTCTATTTAATGAAAGTAGAGCTGATATCTTTATTGAATATATGTATATTTAGTTGGCCTTTTGTTTTCAATGGTGACAGAAAAGAGACATCTTTTTCATGGCAGTGAAGGGTAAATGTAAGAGAAAATGGGCTAGTATATTCTTCAAAGCTGAAAAAAAGAGCTGGTAATTATCACTAAGTACTGTTTTTTTTATTGGGTGGTCGGCAAATGAGGAATCTAGAGGGTTTCTCTACAGCGATCAATGTGAGTCTTTTTAAATTTTTTCTGTTTCTCTCATCTAATAATAATAATAATAAATTTATGGGGTTTATTCGAAAAAGTAATGGGAATGTTTTCAATCGAAAAGTCAATAATTTGTTCCAAGTTAGCAATGAGTGTGCAAGTCATGAGTGACTAGTTATCCAGGATCAAGGTTTGAAAAACGGCTGTTTTTTCCGAAAAAACGTCCGTTATAACGCTCACGTTCATATACCGTGCCCGTGAGGCTCACCAACACGCTTACCTAAATAACACCGATAAATAGGAAAAAATGGCGTTATTTAGACCCGTTATAACCGTTTTCACACCTGTGATAACCGTTTTTCTAAAATTAATATTTCAGTTTTTTTCTTCTAAATAACATTTTAACACACGTTTTTTACACCGTATTTTCCGTTTTCATACCGGTTAAACCCGTTTTTAAGGAAAAAAAATTTGAGTTGGAGAAATTCTTATACAATTTTTAATTTCTTCACTTAACATTTTTTAAATATTTCTCAAACATCACGAAAGAAAAAAACATCGATATTTCTCAAACATCTATATTCACTACTCTAACATCATGAAAGAAAAAAACGATAATAAATAAATTAATAACGTATTAATAAATTATATCTCTAATTGAATGAAAAATCTACAAAAATAATTAATATTACCTCTTAAACTTGTATATGAGAAATTCAAAATGTAAAGCATTCCTTTGAGCAAGAAGCAGAGAACCAGAGAACCAGAGGTATTGATTTCATTTCAATTCTCTTCTTGTCATTTTAAAGCATTCCTTTGGGCAAGAAGACATAATAGCTAGCAAATCGAAATAATTCCTTTGGGCAAGAAGACATAATAGCTAGCAAATCGAAATATTCTTGAAACATTTGGAATCTCGTTGCATGCGTATATAAGCACAAGCTAGCTATGTCTTTGATCATGAAACCAACTACTCTTTTTACTTTTTTTTTTGTTTTATTTCTTTAACTTTTGAGTCTGAACTCTAAAGTACAGACCACATGTAGCATATACTGTACACACCTCCAAATGCAAAAGAAAAAGATAAATCGACTCCCTGACTTCCCTCTCTCACTCTCTTTTTCTCTAGCTAGTCTCTGACTCTCTTCCTGTTGCATTCCTTGTTGGTTAGTCTTGTAGCAAGTAGCTAAGAGCCTAGGAGTATTATTTGACAACAAAGTTTTGACTGCTTTTGAATCCGAATATGCATTATTGAAATATTGGGGAATGCATTGAACTATTCGAGTGACAACTTGAACATATCAAGTGGATAGTGATAGTATGCGTGTATAAATATTATCGGTAGACGATAACTACAATGCATTGTTATAAGTCATAGACTTAGGGTTGTGAATTTTACTAGATATCCATAAATTTGTATGTTAAAAACCCATAAACAAATAAATAAAAAATCAAAAAAATAAATTAAACCAAAAAAAATGAAAAAACGTAGTAACAACGTTATTTAGACCCGTAGTAACCGTTTTCATAGCTGTAATTACCCTTACATAGGAAATTCAGATCACAAATTATTTATTTTTCTTATTTAACCGTTGTCACACCCGTTATTTTAAAAAAACGTCAAAAAAACGCGTTTTATTCCTATATAACGCGTTTTTGACCCAAAACGTGCTCACACCCGTCAAAACACGTTATAACGGTCACGCCTAGTACCTGTGACCTGGGCCGTGACCCGTTTTTCGAACCTTGTCCAGGATTACTTACTGTTTTTGGTCCTTTGGATTTGAAATTTGAAACGTTTTTGCATACAATAATTATGGGTGAACCCACCGAAGTTTAGGTGCTTGAGTTTTAACCTTGACCGTGTTTGACCAACTCTTTGTTTTTAGGAAAACTATTTTTTTTTAATTACAAAGGCAAAAAGAAGAAAAAAAAACAACCTCTTACTGGGATGAGTAATACAAGAAGCGCGGAAAGTTAACCACATTCCAGAGGATTGGTTAGCAACAGCATGAGCTATTAGGTGACGAGCCACATTGTTGGCCTCAGTTCTGAGAAAATGAAACACGACTTAATCGAAGATATGTAATATGTCCGTGTTTCTGCTGGTGGGGTTATGAACACACAATGGCTAATGATAATGACTATAGGGAATTCATGATGATTAACGAGTCATGTTTAAGTATAATGTCCACGAGCCCCTTATTGATAGCTAACTCAACTGCTAATAAGGCTCCATGAGCCCAGGCTCTACTGCAGATGTGAAATTAAGTATCTTATGTTGACAACCCTGTAAAGTAACGTCATTATCTCTAGCAACTGCTTTGTAAGAAAATTATTTAGGACCAACAATTTCATCTTTTAGTGGGAGGGGGTTCCTAGTGACCTTTTTGGGTTTCCAACAAGTCACTCTCGGTTTAAATGACATCTGAATCGACAATATTTACCTCCATGTTGAACCAATATAGGGCTTCCTGAATAATATTTTGTAAGCTGAGGTTATCATTATTGAACATTATATTGTTTTTAGCTTTCAAATAGCTCAAAGCAAACAAGTTCTCATCTTCAGGTTCTGAATAATCTTTATCTTCAAACAACCAACTTATAACAGAATCTTGAATAGTAACATTTGGTGTTCCACTGGTTCTAAGTCTCATAGGAGAAGCAAAAAGCACAATTTGAGACGCCTCGCAATCAAGAAATAATTGCTCAGATGTCCCAATAGTTCTATGCACAATCTACAGTCATCATATACTCATGCAACATGTTTACTGATATTTCCAGCCACAGTCAGTCCATTCTTCGACAATATCCATAGAAACATGTGGGTCTTACGTGGAGGAGTCTTAACTTTCCATAATTTCTTCCAAGGAAAATCATCACTAGGAGAACTAGATAGTTGCTTATCTGACTTAGCTTTAAGCTCGGTCAACACTTGTTTAACCAATTGACTCCAAGGTATGACAAAGACAAATTAGTTCGAGATATATATTGACTCAACGACCTTTATCTGAATCATGATCAAAAACGAAGGCTTGCTCTCCGTATGGATGTAGCCTTGAACTTTTTATTCTCTTTGTTTTGAATTTTTTTACTAATGTGGATTCTGAGGGAAATGCTCATAAGTTTTCTTGTCCTTACACTCCATATAAAAATGGAGTTGCAGAGACTAAGCATAAACACCTTCTCGATATGGCTATGACTCTTTTAATTCAATCCGGTATACCTTCTACTTTCTAAGTTAAAGAAATAAATAATGTCTCTCTTCTTTCTCTTCATCTTCCCTTTCTCAAAAAAAAAACAAAAAAAAAAACAACAAAAACAACAAAAAAAACTCAAGAGTTGTCTTGCTCAGATTTGGTCCTTTTGGACCAGATCTGAGCAAGGATTCTTTTCTTTTAAAGTTTTTGATAGTAGGTAATTGAATAGGGTTATTTTGTTTTTGGTACTCAGGTTTTGTCCAGCTTTTGAGTTTGGTCTAACATTTGTCCAGCTTTGCGTTTGGTACTTGGAATCAACGTTGACATGCGCTGACTTGTTTAGATTTTGACTTTTGTTTGATAAATATTAAAAAAAAAAATCTAATTACAGGCTGCAATTTACTGTTATGTCCTTCCACTTTATCAAAAATGTCCCTTCAACACCCTAATTTCAGTTCATCTTCTTCGCCTCCACAAACACCGTTCATCTTCTTCGCCTTCACAAACACCAGAACTCTGCATAACCCCATGAACCAAAAGCTCAACTGGAAAATCAGCTTCCTCAAATCCAATCAATTTCTCTTTTTCTCTACATAATTCCATGAGTAAATTCAACTGCTCTGCATAACCCCGCAAACCAATTCAACCAAAACCCTATTACACAAAATCCCTAATTTCTGCAAATTGCCACCTTAATTCAGAAAAACCCTAAACTCCCATCATCTTCTTCTTATGAACTGATGAGCTTCACAATACAAAATTTTGAACCATTCACAAATAACGATCCGTTCAATTGCAAGATGCCTACCCAATAACAAATCGTTCGATTCCAAATCTAAATTTCCATATCAACTCAAATTATGACAAAAGTTAGAACCCACAAAGTTCTTATTCTAAAATGAAATTAATGTTCAAATTAAAATCCCCAAACCTCGAAATCAAATAAATCAGATGTTCCTGATGATGATGCACCTGATGCTGAAATTAGTGTTTTTAGATCCTTATAAACACCCAGCAGTACCTTCACAAGCTCAAGCACCACCCTCTGTTTCTTAAATCTTGGGAGATATATTGGTGTCTGGATTCTCAAAATCAACATCAGTTTTATTTTTATTTTTCATCTGATTCTTCCATTAGTCGCAGTGTGATGTCGTATATGAACTTGTCATATCTTTTACTAATAACTAGCAGCAAAAAAAGGATTCACTTGATTTAATATATGTTGTGTTTGGATAATTAAAAAAAATATCTTTGGAAAAGGGAAGATGGGTGCAATAGTGGTGATCGATAGAGAAAGTGATAGGATACATAGTCTGGTTGTTTTGGTACGTGATGATAAGAGAATATGGTGGCGGAGGCGATAGGGGTGGAGATAAAGGGAATGGGTCCAAAACTTACTAGGTCAATATTAGTAAAATAGAAGGGTATAACTGTAAACTTTTTAATAATTCGATTTTATCTAATTATTTTGATAATTAGTAAAGGGAAGTCAAAATGTAACGGAGTCAACACATGTCATCGTTGATTCCAAGTACCAAACGCAAAGCTGGACAACTGTTAGACCAAACTCAAAAGTTGGACAAAATCTGAGTACCAAAAACAAAATAACTCAATTGAATAAGATGTTTTTACATCATTTTTGGTGTCTTTTGACATATTTCTTCGTCGTTTTGGGGAGATTTTTCTTCGTCGTTGTGGGGCGAGTTCTTCAAATTTTAATGGCTGGTTCGTGGCTTGATATTCGCCATTCAAAAACATCGACGATTTATCACGACATTGAGCATCCGTGTTCGTGTGGATCGACAATTTTATGGGCAAAGTACTCCTTTGTTTTAGGAGCATCTCTTATGGAAGAAAAATATAATCAGATTAAATGGTCGGAATTTATTTCCGGATATACCATCATCTTTCCCTTATATATAAAGTTTTTTTAGATATCTTTGTGGTTTATCGCTCTTTCTCTTCGTGATCTACTTGTAATTGATGTCCTTATTTGTATTAGGGTTTTGATTATCTGTTATTTTGATGTTTTTGTTATTCTTGTAAGAGAACATGTAATCACTGTTTTGATTTGAATGAATTGAAATATGTTGATTGTCCAAAAAAATAAAAAAAATAAAAAAATAAATAATGTTACCTATCTCATCAATAAATTACCACTGAATCTATTAAGTTTGTATCTTCATTTAAAGTTCTTTTTTGTAAAAAACCAGCTTATGAGTTTTTTTTTTAGGTTTTTGGTTGCCCGTATTTTCCTCGGCTTAAGCCATACATTACCACTAAGTCGCAGCCTAGGGAAAAACATTGTATGTAGCATTGTATGTTTCTAGGATATAATATGTTTCACAAAGGTTATAGATGTTTTCATCCTACAATTGGTGGGGTATACATTTCTAGACATATTTAGTTGGCTCTTCATCACTTCATCTTCTAAACCTTGAAAAAACATGTCTAGAAATGTATGGCTTTAAGAAGGCACCAAAGAGCCTGGTCCTCTAAATTGGTTAATATAATGTTATCTCTTGGTTTTATAACTTATTTAGCAACTATTTGTTTTTTCAAAAACTTAATATAATGTTGGTATATATAAATGACATTCTAGTCAAGGAAATAATTTTGATTATATTTCTCAGTTTGTCACTGATTTTGGGTAGTTATTTTCTTGTCAAGGGTCTTGGGTCTTTGCCTTATATTCTTGGTCTGGAGGTCAAGACTTTTTTTTTTTGCTGGTCTCTCTTTCTTTTCCAGACTAGGTATATTCATGTTTTACTAAATAGATCCTATAATGGGTACATAAGCTTGGTTTTTCGTCTGCAGGTTATTCCTGATGGTATATTGCTTACTAATCCTCCTGAGTTCAGATCCCATGAAGGTGCTTTGAATTATTTGACTTGAAGTAGACCCAAGATTTCATTAAATGTCATAGGTGTGTCAGCATATGTCCAATCCTACTACTACCTATTTTATGACACCTAAAAGGATTTTAAGATACGTTAAGAATACAATTCATCATGGCATGTGCTTCACCAAAGGTTATCTAGTTCTTAATGGTGTCTCAGATGTTGACTTCTACTAGTGATATCAATGATATAAAGTTCACTAGAGGGTTCAAAATGTAATTTGGTTTCAATCCAGTTTTACGGTTTGCCAAGAAGCATGCTACTGTCTTTATATCATCCAAGAGATATGAATGTAAAGCTTTAGTTATCGTTACAACTGAAATGGTGTGGATATGTTAAGGATTTGTTTTTTTTCTTGGAGCAATGACTATCAGATATGGTGTTTTAACACCCTATCCGTCTCTCAAAAAAAGTATATTGTAACTGATAATGTGCTTTGATCGGTATGGGAAGTAGAGGAGGGTATATTTAAAGCCCCGTTTCAGATTTTTTTTTTTCTATTAAAAGCATTTTGTAACAAATTTTGACCAAAAACTTATGTTTGGTAAAAAAAATTCAAAGTGCTTTCGGAGAGAAGCATTTTTATTTTAGGCCTACTTTTAAAAGCTACCCAGCACTAGCTTTCAAAAGCTAGAAAAGCATAAGTTGTAGACCCACATACTTTGATATAGTTGATTCTCTATTTTAACGTTGTTATTTTATTATAAATACAATGTTACCCTAGAATATTGTACACTGATCATTATATTTTCAACTTGTATTTGTTCAAATATTTTGTATCTTTCTCTTTTTAATTTTTTTTTTGTTATTATTGTTATTTTTCATTTTTGGATAACGACTATTACAAGAAACTAGTTGGAAACCTATCAAGCTAAGCTCCAACAGCGTACTACTACATTAGTTGAACAAGTTGTCGTGCTAGCCTACCAGCGAGCCTCATGAGAACCAACCAAGGGATCCTAAGCGGATAGGGGGTCGATTATGTCGCAAGGGGGGAAAGCTAAATCTACCTTCCATGTTAAATTCTGCAATATTGCGCCATCGAGGACTCAAACCTGGGACCTCCTGGAGCACATGAAACCTTTGAGGAACATGAATGACCAACTGAGCTAGCTACTCCTTTTCAGATTCCACTAAAACCACAATCTTTATTTTCTAGCTCCGATTTCTGAGAACCTCAATTCCTAATTGGAACAAGTACCTTGTGTCATAATTGAGAAATTCTATGTCTCGAATCTTTATGCATTATATGGTGGCGGGATTATTCAAAACAACGGTAATGAACACGATACCAAAACAAATCCATAAAAATACCTCTGTATCAAAAAAATATAAATATTATATTACTTTATTGTATTGGAGAAGACTATGTTTGTGATATGGATTTCTCATTTTCCTGTCAAGGATCTTTGGTTTTTGCACTATATTCTTGGTTTGGAGGTCAAGCCTTTTTTTTTCTGGTCTCTTTCTTTATAAGACTAGATATATTCTTGCTTTCCTCAAGAGAAATGATATGTTTGGTGAAAAACCATGTTTTTCTCCTTCAGCTGCTCATACTCGGGTTATTCATGACGGTCTTTTGCTTGCCAATCTTACAGAGTTCAGATCTCCTATAGGTGCTCCGAATTATTTAAATTGGAGTATACCCGAAATTTATTTTTTTTTCAGTCAGGTGTGTCAGCATACTACTACCCATTTTGCGACACCTAAAAGGATTTTGAGATACCTTAAAGGTACAACTCATCATGGTATGTGTTTCACCAAAAGCCCTCTAGTTCTTAATGGTTTCTCAAATATTGATTGGGATGGTGATGCTAATAATAACAAGTTTACTTTAGGGTTTTACATCTAAATTCATTCCAATACAGTTTCACGATCTGCTAAGAAACATGTTATTGCCTTTATATGATACACGGGATATGGATATAAATATGAAGTTTTGGTTATTATTGCAGCTATAATAGCATGAATATGTCAGCTTTTTAAGGATTTGTTCTCTTTTTTTTTTTTTAAAAAAAGGCCTATGGGATGGGATATTAAAATACTCTACCTTTTTAAAAATAAAGTAAACAGGAACCAAGAGGGTGTTCTTGCCGGTGGTTGAGTATCTTTACCTGGCATATTTAAGGGTGACCCAAAAAGAATTTGGGATGACTAATAAAACAAAATAGGGTTACTAAGAAGAAATATCAATACACCCTTATTCATACATTTTTCATAATGGTTAATCTACCCTTGCTTAATTACTGTTGATGTTGATTATATTAGTGTTAGAAAAATCATTTGAGTTATAGTTTTAAAAGAAATAGAACACGTGTTAGAGAATACGAAGAAGAAGAAGAAGTATGGGAAACTAGGTTTACTTAAAATCAATAACAAAAATGGATGAGCATCAAAAATAAGGTGAGAATCATCATAAAGAATATTATGTTGAAGGTTCAATAACGATTAGAGATGACGACTGAATGCATTCAGCGCCATCAACGTCTCGAACTCTGTAGATAATAAAGTACGTTATCTACCGATTATTCTCTTATGTCCAAAAGAGAAACATAATCGGTAGTTTCGATAACATACACTACTACCGATTATGCAAAATAAAACCAAATTGATTTTTCTTCCCCAATTCTGAATTTCTCTATTTTTATAATCAGTAGTTTCATGAAGTTCACTATCTACCAATTGTGATAGTAGCCCAAAATTTAACTTTTTTCAATACTAATAAAACTTCAAATTTCTCTATTTTCATATTCGGTAATTTTGTGATGTTCTTTATCTAATGTTTGTGATAGTATCTCCAAATATAAATTTAGCAAAACTAGTAAAATTTCAGATTTCCCTACTTTCGCAATCAGTAGTTTGATGTAGTATTTTAGTATGAGATGTAGAGTCTATTTGTTTGAGCCTTAGATGTTTTCTTTATAGTTCTTAATGCTTGGACTTCAAGTATCATCTCTTCTAGGGTTAGGAAATTCATTGGATAATCGTAGTCTCGTTTCTCATCTTTCTCCCGATTGAAATATCCCAAAAACTCAAATTTTTTGTACCCAAAAGTGCCCATAATCGGTAGGCTCGATACTCATCATATCTACCGATTGTAAGACCTCTAAAATGGACTTTTTATGTGTCTGAAACTGCCTATAATCGGTAGGCTCGGGTTCCCTATTATCTACAGATTGTTTGATGTGTTCTCACTCTTTATTTCGACTGTTTTGCCCACAACTTGTTCGTCAGAACTAGGAATGATTTCATTCTTTTTGCGTTCAGTTTGTATTTGAATTCTCTACAAGATGATCATAAGAACTCCTAGATTTGATTGAGTTGAATTTGGTTTTTGGCTCTTCTTCGTCAATAACACTTCACTTTGTTGCTCCTTTTAGCACTTTGTATTATAGCTTTAATAAAATTTCGAATTACTCTACTTTTACAATCGGTAGTTTCATGACGTTCGTTATCTACCGATTGTGATAGTTGTCCCAAATTAAATTTTTTCAAAACTAATGAAACTTTGAAATCCTCTACTTTCATAGTCGGTAGTTTAGCAAACTAGATGTGTACCGAATATATCTAAATTTGGGTACAAAAATTTAAAATTCCCAACATAATTGGTAGATAAGTATCAATAATATCTACTGGATTAGGATCGTTGTTCTTGAGGAATGAAGAATACAGTCACAATCGGTTGATAAAACCAATACGAAACTCCCGATTATGAACTGTTATAGAAAACCTTAAATATTTTTTTTTACCAACTCATTCAATTAAGGCAATAAAAAATCTAAAAATGGTAGAATCTCAACCTACTGGGAGTGGTCTAGGAAAGCAGGGGTTTGAACCCCGTAATTACTAGAATCTACTCCAATTTAAGGAGTTTGTAAGTAGTTTAGGGACCATTAATCTAGGGTAAAAAAAGAAAAAACATGGTGGATAATTATATTGTCAGAAATTGTATCCGGAAAATAATCGACGATTTGATTTAAGTATTGTTGATTAACGACGATGACTTCGTTTCGAAAATAAAATGAATTGGTTTTGAATTGAACATGAGATTTTTTTCCCCTCTGGTTCAGTCGTTAAACCAAAAGAAATAAAGAAGAATAACTATACAAATGAAATGGAATGAATGATTTAGTTTAGGTTTTATTTTATTACAGAAAGGGAATATGGGGTATTTAACTAACCACTAGGACATCCCATAGCCACATCAATTGGATGGGTATACAAAAGTGTAGTCCCAAATTCTTTCTGGTCGCCCTAAAAAGCGCTAGGTATTTTTAGAACGCGCAATTGGGGGATATTAAAACTAATTGGGGGATATAGGAAAAAGACAAAAATGGGGTTTAAATAGTAAATTAAGGTCACTCCCTATTCGGGTAATTTATATAATTTATAATCTACCCCTCACTAATCATGCTTAGTGGTTAAATATAATTAGTTAAGTTAATAGATTAGTTTGATAATCATTAGAATAAATCATTAACATTGAATTTGTTGATGCAACAATATTAAATCAAGATATTTATGATCATGAAAGTTTAGGTGAAGAACCAACCCAGGAAAGTAAACAAGTTGAACATACAAGTGCTCCAAT
Organism: Papaver somniferum; assembly: GCF_003573695.1. Classification (NCBI taxonomy): domain Eukaryota; kingdom Viridiplantae; phylum Streptophyta; class Magnoliopsida; order Ranunculales; family Papaveraceae; genus Papaver; species Papaver somniferum. The sequence continues at coordinate 92,427,384 of NC_039366.1, read as the reverse complement.
TACTCATATATAGGTATTAATGTATTGAAATTTGATTATTTTTTCCATTGAGTTCGCCATTGTTACGCCTGAAAAACTCAGTGTCGGCATGGTAAAAGTATGAATATCATGCTGGCAGGGACCAAATCGGCATGATATTCATACTTTCACCATGTCGATACACAATATCCCCCAATTTTGAAATTGTAAGTACGTTGTCGGCACAGAAAGTTCATTATCGAGCATGCCAGCATTGTGAATTGTAACTTGCTATTTCAGACAGATTTTCTGTATGGTTTTGTCCTCAAATCGGCACGGTACATTTGGGAATCGACCATGCCAGCACAAACAAGTTTTGGGACGGACTTTCTGAGCTATGTTTGTCCCAACATGGTATGCATCCTAAAAGCGATGCCGGCATCAGATATCTGCATGGTATTCAAACGAAAAGCAATGCCGGCACAAGAAATCGGTAGGGAATTCATCATGAACACAATGTCGTGAGTGGATTGAAACTGAAAAGTTTCAGTTTATGATTCTAACTCAAACGAAGTTTTAAAACAACATCAACAATTCGTTTTAAAACAACAACAACAACACTTTAAACTGGATTACTGCTGCAGCAGTGAAGGCCGACGATGAAAGGGAACTGTTTTTTAATAAAATGATACTGAAATTGATCGATTTCAATCGATCTGATGGCTATTTTAAAGAAATTTGAACAGTGAATCTGTTTGTTTAGTGGTGTTTAATGGTGTTTGGCTGAAATCTATAATCAATTTGATTGATGATCCCAAGTTTGAGCTTAATTTCATGAAATTGTAATTTCCAAAAAGCCAATTTCAGTTTCTCTGCACAAACATTGTGACGGACAAACTCACCATTTTTCATCACTAAGAGACTCCTCCCTTTGGTCGTCGTCCAATAAGATTGGGTATCACATACCTTCTCAACGAAGCTATTTCTTCTTCTTCTTGCTCAATAACAATTCAATGTAATTTGTCGAGGTTTGATTTTGATTTTTAGTTTTAAATTTAGATGGAAGGGTATTAATCTAAAGGATATTTTAATTTGGATATTTTAATTTTTTTTCGCTTCAAAAAAACGCTCCTTGACATACACTATTGGATGGGGTTAGTAATTTATATCCCCGATTAGTTTTAGTATCCCCAATTGCGCGTGATATTTAAAAAGATACAAACCCAAGGTAGGCGACACACCAAGTGGTTCACATTTTTTAAGGGGAATAGCTCCCAGTGCTCATATATGAACTTCCGGCATCTGTGTGATTTTTTCTGGAGATGAAACACTCCTCGCATCTTTCTGACCAAATACACCAAGTCACAATGGTCTCTTTTGTTCTTGTCCCTCTAGTATGTATAGAAGGTGTAGATACTCTTGTCAGTGCAAGGAGAATGGAGGAAAAAAAGAACACGATAACTCAACTTATGTCGATTATTACTCCTAGCATCTAATTTAGTTTTTATCAGTTTTGACATTGTAGTGGCCCAAACGTCAAACTATAGAACATCAGTTGGGTGCATTCATGGAAACTTAAAAATTTGGGCCCCACAATTTGAGGCTCTAGACAATGACCAAGCCTATAACACCTCTGCATAGACTACTGCGAAATGATCAACAAACTTGTGTCACAAAGGACCATTCACACCTAAAACTTCAAGAGCATGCAACACTCCACTTTACTGGCTAAGTGACAATGATCTTTCTCTGTGTGCCCTTGCATAGTTTTCAGGCGTTCGACTCCTACTTCGACCAACTGGCCCTCTTTCATGAGGTGAACGAGAGTAGGATGACTCTCGTCTGTACCTTCTCTCATCAGGTGAATATGACCTGTTCAGGTAAGAGGTTAGGGTTACATGTGTCACAATGCATTTCTTGTCAGGTAAACACAACAAAAGCATAGTTTTTACCTTGAGTAACGCCCTGGCCTTGGAGAGCAGGGGTAATAACCTGGGCTCCTAGACCGATATCGTTCCTGGCGTGGCGACCGAGAATAACGTGGGGAGTGTGAGTGCCGAGCAGGGGATCGCCGCCTATCATATGACCGACCCCTGAAAAAAAAGATCATCAACAAATTATAAGAATTTAAATGTTACATTTCCTAATGCATGCATCTCTTGAGTTACATATATAATACCAAACCTAGAACACATCTCGATCTTGATCCCAAAGACAGATCCACAATCCAATAAACAACGATATAATCACTACAGATAAATCCAAATAAGAACTAAAGGATAGCAGAATCACGGAATTGATGTTTCTCTAGCCTGGGGCTGCACCTTATATGTAAGAATCTGCTGAAATAGTATCTATACCAAAATCCAGCCAGGATTCCACCACAAGCTAGAACCAATACCAGGAAATGGCTGCTCTGAACGTTGGGAGCAAGTCCCAAAATCGGAGTCTATAAACAGTCCTTCCAAAATTCTAAACTTTCAATTTCTAACTCTCCAAAATCTTTTGTCCTTTCAAGACTTCCAAAAAGTCCAATCTTTTAATCTTCCTTACCTCAATAATTCAAATTTCAGTAAAGCAGATAGTTTTTGACAACTCCTTATAAGCTAAACCAATTTCATGTCCTCGATACTACATAGCAACCAACTCTATAAAAATGTACTGTGACTATAAAAGCCGATATTACCTCACTCGCTCTCTTGCCCTCATGTCAGACGGCTTCTTCCTGTTCTCCTCAGCAAATACAACTGTCAGCTCTCGCCCATGAAGAATTTGACCGTCCATCTGATATTTGGCTTCAGCAGCATCAGCAGGATCTATATACTGGACAAAACCAAAGCCACGTGGATCCCTGAAAAACAAGACTTAAACTGTCAAAAAAAGGAAGGGAAACAAGCAGCCTGTGAATAATTCGGGAGTGTTCTGGTACACCAAATATTTGTGCCAGCTGTTGAGATAATATCCATGACAAGCATGATAAGTACAGAAATTTTCAGTACTTTATAAAATTCAAGTAAAGGTAGCACTTTGGCTGCTGACCTTGCATGTGTCTAGTATAAAGATGACTTGAAGTTCTTCAAGACTTTTAACATTCTTCAAATGTAACAAAATCTCTTTTTCTTCCCATCCTCACACACATTAACATCATCTTCAACAGAACTCTTATTACTTGATATCTTCATAACCTTATTAGATCCACTGCTAAATTCTTAGTAACAACTTTAGAAAAGCAAAGAAATAGTGGATGCTAAAGGAAAGAACGGGGAGAAAAACGGAGCTAATATTGAATCAGAGAGATTCAGCCCCTCCTATATTTTTCCTTTTTAACATCCAGTCACAGGCATTGTTACTAAATGTCATTACTACACTTGGTTAACAATTAAGGTACTTAACTAAGTATAAAAAGTAAAATTAGATTGCTGTCCTCTTTGTAGTTCAATAACTCCGAAAAATTAAATATAGCAGAGATCCGCTTACCCTGAGTAGTGATCTCGTGGCAGATAAATGTCCTTAAGAGGACCAAATTGACCAAATGGCCTACGGAGGTCTTCCGGTCTGCATCCAGATAAACCGAACTATAAAGTTAGTGGAATGAAATTATTAAGTAATTAACATTCTATTGGGGGGATTATTACACACAATCCACTACCCGTGTGCCATAACATAAAATGTCCGATCCATTTCACACTAGTAGGATAGAAAAGTTCAACAAAGAAATGAGAAAGAAAGAAATCCAGGAATCAGATGCATTCCTTAAACCTAAAACTTCCAGGGCCTTATAAAAACAAATTGCACTCAGAAAGAGGGTTGCGCCATTGACCAGAGAATTAATAATATGTATACTCAATGTGCCACGATATTCCCACAATTGAATTAGGTTTCAATCAGACCTTATAAATTACCAAGCCCACACTCAATCTTCATACAGTACGGCTGTTCCTGAGGAGTGTCCTCCATACCTAGCTATTCCTAGAACATGTGGTACTATACCAAATTAAACTAGAGTAATTTTACAACATAGGGAGCATTTAAATTAGCCGCTGACTATGGCATGCTCAATATTGTAAATTGAAAATGAGAGAGCATAGATTACGATAAGAATCTAATGTAATAAAATTAATCTTTTTAAGTCCAATCCTTCAAACAAAATATTAATACAATGATTTAACTCCTAATGGAATTGCAGTAAACAAGATGCTTGTGCAAGAACTTATGACATTAAACTTTATTTAGTACAAAGAGATGAAGAATTTGTATCTGCCTCCTATCCAAGTATCAGAGTAAAACTTGTAAACATGTCAAAAGAACTTTACCAGTTACCTCGCTTGATCAAGATTCAAAGCTTTTGTGCTATCACATATATATAAATAAACGTAAATTAAAATAACAGACGCCAATAACAGACAGCAGTTGAACATCTTACTTACAATCCCGTCGCAAATTGCGAACTAAAAGACTGGTAGGAAGATCTCTACTACGAGCTGCATAACGACCTCTAGGGCTAGGGCTTCGAACTCTCCTACCATAACCTCCCCTTGGAGGTGAGGGACTGTAACTGTAGCTTCTACCCCTCATTTGTATACACAGTGCAACCTATTTCCAAATAACAGAACACCAAGGCAAAATTATCAAGTACACAAAACCAATAAACTTAAACTTACTTACGCTATCATCAATAATTTATTTATGCTTTAAAAAAATTACTTTGGTTCTTCCATCCTTCAAAGATACAATATCAAGCGCAAAACATTGAAATTCAAAGGGATAATCTGCGCAAATATATCTAATAATTTAAAACAGTACAATTTTTATTTTTTAGTTGTTAATTTTAATTAATTTAATTGAATACCCAAATAGAATCACACTAAACAAGTATAAAAAGATTTGCATGTACAATATAGCTCCTTGATGATATAGAAAATAAGTTATTCCCATGTAAATCAATTACGAAACATAAATCCAACGATCACTCAACACGATCAAATCAAAATTACATATCCAAAAAGAACATACAACCTCTGATGGTAAAACGGAGATCAAAATAAGATATAATGCATCGAAATCGACGATAACACCCTAATCTTGTGAATTTGAAAACATTGAGCTCTGAATTACCTCGATGATGTTTCGCTTTGGATAAAATTTCTGTCGTCTTATGTTTCTTTCCTCCTTATTAAAACGCAATCCTCTCTTCCAGAAACTTCCCAACGCCTAAATATTCGACACGTAATCATCTTTGTGTAGCCTCGTTAAATTGGGTGAAGGAAACCCATGTTAAATTTTGGGCAGATCCTAACGGTGTTTGGTGGGTTTTGTTTTACATTCAAGGCGATAAGGGTGATTCCTATGGTAATGTTCCGATGAAAACTTTTGTTGAGATAGGTGGATGGCCAAACAAGTTTTCCCACTATGGTAAAGCGTTGGGCGGTTGATCATTAAGCGCTAGAGCTTACGACACGCTAGCGTTCTAAAACAGCGCCGGCGTTGGAAGAGCAAGTGACAGCGCTTAAAGCACAAACGCGACGATTGAACTTAGAACGCTGGCCTTTGTAGCAAAAACGCCAACGGGTAGTTATATCCTCTTCTTCAATAAACTTCGGACCACGATTTCTAACAGACATTTCTGGAGAGTGAGAGAGATTAAGAGTTTTAGAAAAAAAGAAGAAGAAAAAGAAGAAGTTGTGATTTTGGAGATGGGAAGAATGGAATTTAGAGGTCGAGATAGAAAATCGAGTCATTGGAAATTTAGCCATTGGCTTTTGTAGTATAACCGTGCGGCTTTCCTTTAAGCGCCCGTTTGAATTACCATATGAGTTGGCGTTTGTAGTAAAACCGCGCGATTTTACTAAAAACCGTCTGTTTGAATTACCAACGCGTATTTTTTTGTTATAAATACAACACTAGGGATGGCCTCTCAACCAAACCAACATATTTCTTTCTCAACATCCACCATGTTTTCTAAAGGCAAAGCGAAGCAAATATTATGTGTCGAAGCAAAAGAGGTTTGTCCATTATGTTTCATGTATAACCACAGTCTTATGCAATGCCCTTTGATCGTATTCAAAGTGTCCGCGGGAAGGTTGTTCACGCATCAGAATGGTGATTGAATCACAACCGGAAAAGCTCATGTATTTGCAATGTCAAGATCCCAACTGTCTAGAGGAACCACATATGCTAGATAATGCTATGAAGATTAAAAAAGAAGAAGAAGAAAAGATTGCAACACTCTGCAGAAACTTCAAACTTAAAGCCAAATTGAAGAAGGAGTTATTACACTGCAAGCATTGTGGATATGGAGATCACGAATACAAACATTGTCCACAGAGAATCTGTGGATGCTCAAAGCCCGATTGCAAGACTTTTATGCATTTGCGGACTTCTTATGAAGAAGACACATATGGAAGGCATTTCTGGGAATGTCCTAAGTGTTTTTTGGTGGAGTGGGCTGATTGAAGTTGAAGGAAAAATCGATTCACTGTGGTATTATGTTATTTAGTTTGCTGTTTATTTTGTGTTATTACGATTATCTAAAACCAAACATGTGGATGTCTTCACATTTGCACCATCAATATCATAAGTTATTTAAATTTTTCCTCGATTAAACATTGCACCATCAATCTCATAAATAAAAACATACTGCGAACAACCACATCATACATGAGAATAAAAGAAAAACATTAGATTAAAACAACTACTACATATGCGTCAATTCTCGGCGGGTGGTGGAATTCCTAGGGCGATGTAGGGATCGTATCTTTTGAGCACCCTAAGAATGTTGAAACAAGCATGGAAGTCGTTGAAAGGACGACCGTCGTGAGATGCTGCCCACATCACTAGAGTTATGGGAAACACTTCATGTTCGGCTTCACCGTTGAGCTTATTTTTGTGATTTTCAATTAGTAAAGCGGCGAAATCCGATACATTCATACTAATTGAACTACAACGATGCGATAATCCATGAGAATCACTCCCATGGATGTTCCCCGTTTCAGCGGTGAACATTCTGTAAACTTTCTCCCAGAAATTCAACGTCGAATCGGCTATATTTACTCATGACAACATCTTGTGTGTGAAAAACAAAGGCTCTACAAATAGCTAAATCCTCTTGTTGAGTGAATCTAACACCACGAACTCTGGGAGGCATTTTTGTAGATGATTTGAGAGTGAAGAATGTGTAGAATGTGTGAATTTGGAGTTGAAATGAGGAGTATTTATAGGACTCAAAAATTATAGCCGTTAGATCAGAAAAGTTTTCAGCCGTCCAGATTCAGCCGTTGGCGCTTCTATGAAAAACGCGACGTTTTCAGGAAAGATGCTGGCGCTTTTATCAAGAGCGCGCGCTATAAAAACAAGCGCCAGCGCTGGTGCCAAGCTCGCCCGACTTTTCATCAAGCGCACGCTACATCTTTTAACTCAATGAACAAACCAACAAGTTTGTTGGTTTGAACATCCATTTTTCATGTTTGTTGAGTCCATAGTGGGAGAAAAATGAACAAAATCAAAGTTTTTTCATTCCATAAGAACTTCTCTAAGTACACATATGTCCATTAAGAAGAAAAGGATGCTTAAAAAAAAAATTTAAGAAGAAAATGTAGGATCCTTTTAACACGATAGGGGAAAGCCACTTTTATTAGAGGGAAAACTGACTTTAGTCTAGGTTATTTGACTCCGGGTCATCATTGGATGCAATTAAAATAAGGGTTCCCCCTATCAAAAAATATCTTTTGTAGTTTAGTTTCTTATGCCACCATATAGTCTTCCCGAACTAACCGTACGAACGTATATATCCCATTTAACCCTAATTTTGTTTGACTGTATTGCTACTTTTAAATATCATTTAGTTAACTTGTTGCGGTGAAAATAGTCGACAAGAGGATCTATTGCTCCGTTAATCTTCTGACATGAATGTCTTACATTGGTGATACTACAGAGTTTGTGTGTGTCTAGATTGCTGGGTCCCTATGATATTCGTATTTTCAGGGAAGATTTATTAAAAAGGAGTCTTAATTCATGAATTAATATCTATCTCTCGATCACCATCAACATGCACATCTTCTGTTCGATAAAATGTCCCCTTTGAGTACATATACATCTTCCATCGGAACTACCGAAATACACAACAGAGTGACAATACGTCTTCAAATTAGATGCATACTTCTAAATATGAAGTTGTGCCAGACGACAGCCTTTATCATTGCCCCTTCAAGCAAGTTCATGGATGCCAGGATGAAATTAATGGCAGGGGTTATGTAAAGGGTTCTTTCCTGAAGCATGTTTATGACAGGCATCTCTCCTCTGAAGATGACAAGATCATATGCAGGGATTTGATTGCTTCTAACTTGCACATTTACTCTGCTTGGGAGAATGTTCTACGTCGCTTGCATATGTGGTTATGTTGCAGATGTATGCATTTCCACGGTTGGAAGAAAGCTTGCAAGGGGAGATGGAGAAGTGGAGTTGTTCATGGAGATGTCATAGCAGGGCCTCTCAATGGTGCAGAGGTTGAGTTTCTTCTTCACGGTTTGGACAAACCAGGTGAGCTTTTGCCAGGTGGTGCTGATGCCTGCTTAGTTTCTACCTGCAATACAACCTGTGGACCTGTAGCCTGCTTAGTTCCTTCCTGTAATACAACCGGTGATGTTGTAGACTGTATTGGTGATGGTGACGCTGTAGAAGTGTCTACTCCAGGACCCTCCCTTTCTACAGACTTACTAAACGCGGTGCTTCAAAGGCAGTTCACGACAGTCTCTAGCATTCCGCATAAATTCAGGCTTGCTTTTGCGAGAACACTAAAGGTATGTCTTGACAGGATTATTGTAAATCCGGGTAGCTTAGCAGCTTGGTTACATCTTATCTTTCTCCCAATCTGCACGCTAACCTTGTTCAAGCCAAGAAGCTCCGCCGAGAAGAAATCCGGCAATAGAAAACGTTTACAGGTTGCAGCCATTAATCGGGCTCTTGCTGTTTGGAAAGAGCCTAACGACTGTTCTATTTTGTTAAAGAAACTTCTACAACAGCCTTTACGTTTTGGGTCTAAAGAGGCAGATGAGAAGAGACAAGACGCAGCTACCTTGTTAGCATGTCAAAAGAAGATAAGATGTGGCCATTTCGCATCAGCCATTCAAGTGCTCTCTTCGTCTGGTTTAGCTCCTCGTAACGAGTACACGTACTTGGAACTGCTAGACAAGCATCCACCTGCGCCTCTGCCCACTGTTTCCTGTGATGAGGCCATGGTTGACCCAATTATAGTAGATTCTCGGGTTGTTTTACAGGCTATCAGGAGCTTCCCCAAAGGCACTTCATGCGGTCGTGATGGTTTGCGTGCTCAGCATCTGGTCGACGCAATCAGTGGGGCGGCAGCTGCTATTGCATATGATTTACTTGTTTCGATTACTGGGGTTGTCAATCTTTGGTTGGCTGGTAGGTATCCTGCGGTTTTGGGAGAGTTTATTGCTAGTGCACCTTTAACCCCTTTACTTAAACCTGGAGGTGGTATTAGGCCCATTGCAGTTGGTACAGTTTGGCGCAGATTGGTCTCGAAAGTAGCTGTTGTCTCGGTTGGTAAGGATATGTCTACTTATTTGGGAGATTACCAATTTGGGGTTGGTATTCCTGCTGGTGGGTAAAGTATTTTACATGCTGTAAATCGCCTACTGGAGATGAATGGTCACTCAGAGAAAATGTCAATGATGCTCATTGACTTTTCCAATGCCTTCAACATGGTGAGCAGATCGCAGCTCATCAAAGAGGTTCGCCTTCATTGTCCAGGTATTTCTCGTTGGGTAGAATTTTGTTACTCGAGGCCTGCCAAACTCTACTATGACCATTATATTTTGTCATCTGCACTTGGAGTTCAGCAAGGTGACCCCCTCGGTCCTCTGCTCTTTGCATTGACACTTCACCCCCTAGTGAAGACTATTTCTTCTCAATGCAAACTTGACTTGCACGCTTGGTACTTGGATGATGGTACAATTATTGGTGGTACATTAGAGGTAGCTAAGGCTCTGAGCATAATAGAAACGGAAGGACCACGCAGGGGTTTACATCTTAATGTAAAGAAAACCGAAGTCTTTTGGCCTTCTACTGACCCCAGAAGCACAGCTGGCGGAGTTTTCCCCGCTGATATTGGTAGACCTTCTAATGGTGTTAAACTATTGGGTGGACCGGTGAGTCTGGATTTGAACTTTATCAGTGATATGATGTTGAGCAGGGTGAATAAGACTGTTCAATTGATGTCTGCTATCAAGAAACTCAAAGACCCTCAAAGTGAGATGTTATTACTTCGCAATTGCACTGGAGTTTCTAGATTGTATTTTGCAATGCGTACTACCAATCCTGGAGCCTTACAATCTGCCACTGCCCTTTTTGATGATCACTTACTTAAGTACTTGAGACTTCTCATCACTGGTGATGGTGCGGGGTTTGGTCCTCTACAACAGCGACTATCTACCTTGCCCATCAAAGATGGTGGACTTGGCATTTACACCATGGCTGACACTAGCGCCTATTGTTACCTTGCTTCTCAGTGTCAGACTACTTCGGTACAAAAGGTGATCCTTGGTAATTCATTCTCAACTGAAAAAGGCTCTGCTTATCAGTTTGCACTACAGAATTTTGCTCAGGTATGTGGCTTGCCTTCTACATACTGTGTCGATGATACTGCCCCCCCATCCATGCACTCCCTGGCAGTCACTTATTTTGATGCAGTTAAGAAGCAAATCCCAGACCAATTTTCTATGTCCGCAAGAGATTCCATCCTGTGGCAGTGCAACCGTATCAAGCATGCACAAGATTATTTAATGGATGTACCCATCATTGGGCTTAATCAGCGCCTTGGACCTAGACATTTTAGAGCTGTACTTTGCTATCGTCTTGGTATCCCATTGTTTGTTGAGAATGGCTTGTGCCCAAGTTGTAATAAAACCATGGACATCTTTGGTGATCATGCACTTCATTGTGCTAAGGATATAGGCCCCAAGTTTCGACATGATATTGTTCGTGATGTAGTCGTCGACATTTGCTTCAAAGCTAGTGTGCCTGCTCGTAAGGAAGTTTCTTTGGGATTTCTGACGAATGATGACAAAGAGCTGAAACTTGCTGATATTCTTGTGCTTAACTGGGAAGACGGAAAGGATGTTTGTATGGATGTCACTGGTGTTTCGCCCTTCGCAGGTGATGGAATTCGCTCTTTCGTCCCATGGAAAGCTATATCTAATGCAGTTTCACGTAAACACTCTAAATACTTGGACAAGTGTATTTCACATGGCCATGGATTGAGTGTTTTGGCTTTCTCTACTCTAGGAGAGTTGGATGAGGATACTTTGTGTTTTTTCAAGCGTCTGAAGAATTGTTTAGTTAATAACGACGCTAGTAGTGGTTTTGGTAGCTTTATTTTTCATAGATTAGGCGTTGCTATTCAAAAAGGTGTTGGAACCCAGCTTGTTGCTAGGTTACCAACCAAAAACTTTGTATAATGATTATAAAAGTAATGATTAAATTTTGTTTTTTATTATTTATTTATTAACAAACCCTAGATAATATCAAAATGCTTAGATTATTAATTTGATCCCGAGCCTGAAGTGCTAAAATGGAAGAAAACTATCATATCCAGTTGTTTGATGTAGAAGCAGAAGAAAAGCGTTGTTTGATGTAGAAGAAAAGCAACACGATGAAGAACTATTACAAGAAAATAAACTGATTGAGGTATTTAACTTTTTTATACAATCTGCTCCTTTTCCTTTGTCCATGGGGTTAATTAGTTTACAGATTATAAATCCAAACTTACATTATTTTGTAGATTTGTTAAGGTTCTTGATGATAAAAATGAAGTTCCAGTCGTAGATTTTGGATGTGATGAATTTGGACTTGACTATGCAACTCATCATGCTTCTTCCAATTTAGACTTGACTGAACTTTTTACAACCAATAAGGTATGTTGGGTAGTATTACTAACTGAACTCTAAAATATGGTCAATCACGTATACTTATCTAAAGTGTTTTATTATTGTATATTTTACTATAGGTATCTGAGTCCAAGGAAGCGGTTCGTGATTGGTGTATGGAATTAGGAAAAACTCGAAATTGTGTTAGTGTTTGCAAGTCATCAAGGGCAAAAAATCTAGATACCAATGAAAAATGATCATATTTAGAAATGCGAGAGAAGTGGCTTGCATGTCAGCCATCAGGGTAAAAACCATATACCAAAGACAACAATTGTGAAGAAAAGGCATTCTGGTACTAAGAAATGCGGGTGCCCATTTATGCTCAGTGCTCTTTGTGGAGACGATGGAAAATGGCGGGTTCGGGTAAAGTGTGGCTCTCATAATCATGATCTTCCTAAAACTCTTACCGCAAATGCATACGTAGAAAGGTTGAAGGACGAAGAATTTAAGAAAGTTGAGAGCTTTACTGTGGCTGGTGCTAAACCTCGGAATATTTTAACTTCTATAAAACAGGACAATAAGGATAATTCTTGTACTATAAGAACTGTGTACAATGCTAAAGCTAAACTAAAAGAGGTTTGGAATGAGGGCATGTCGGTAATGAAACAATTCATGAAGTTGTCAGAAGAACACAAATACACAGTTGAACTCAAGTATGATCCCATAAAAGGAGGTAATTGATCTATTCTTTGCTCACCCTAAATATGTTTTACTAGCCCAGTGTTTCTATAAGTTTATTCTACTTGATAATACTTACAAAACCAACAGGTATAAGTTGCCTCTGTTCTATGTGGTCTCTCATATATCAACGGGAAAGACGTTTACAGTTGCGCTTGCTTTTATGAGTAAAGAAACTACATATGGGCTTTGCAATGTGTCAAACGTTTGTATCGGGATAATGAGGTTCCTTCAGTAGTTGTAACTGATATAGATAGTGGCTTGATTAGTGCAGTAGAGAGTACGTGTTTCCAATGGCATCGTTTCTCTTGTGTACATAGCACATAGGGAATAATGTATATTCTAATTGTACAAAGCACTTTAGAATTGTTAAGGATGACAATAATGAAGAAAATGGTGAAATGGGAGATACCATGGAAACAAATGAAGCCAAAAATAATGAGGAAGAAAATGGTGAAATGGGATGTACCGTGGAAGCAAATGAAGCCAAAAATAATGATGTTAAGAGGAAAGCCAAAGAAGCCGAGAAAGAAAAAATATGAAGTTGTTTGATAATCTTATGGATGACTGGAAGTCCCTTTGTTGGTCACCAACGGTAGAAGAGTACTGTAGACGGTATAAGCAGTTTTGTATTAGATGGTCTCTTAAATACGACATTTTAATGAATTATGTGACCACGACTTGGTTACATAAGTCAAAACATAAATTTGTTCGAGCATGGACTGATAAGATTAAACAATATAACAATGTCGCTACAAGCAGGGTGGAAAGTGCACATGGTGTATTGAAAAAATATTTTGGGACATCACAAGGGTCTTTTATTACTTGTTGGTATAATGCTCATCAAAGGTTTGAAAATGATTTTGTGCAAATCCAAAGTAACTTTGAAGATAGCACAACAAGATTTTTCAAAGCAACCAATGTTTCAGATGCTTCTGAATAATGTGTTGCATTTAGGTTTGAGGCTTTTGAATGATGAGTTAAAACGTATCGACAAACATGGGTCGGACACTAAAAAATGTGGGTGTGTGATTCGTACAACCAACGGGTTACCTTGTGCACACATGTTGCTTCAATTTAAGATATCTCATGCTTTCATACCTCTAAGCGCCATCGATTCATTTTATCGGTAACTGACTACTACTCCACCAGTAAAAGACCGTACGACAAAAGCATTTCAAGATTTGCTTGAAATAAAATCTATTGAGAAAGTGTGGGATGCTTCAACTGACACTCAAAGAGCTATCATGCAATCAGAGCTTAGGGTGCTTGGAAATTCAAAAACAGATTACCTTAAGGAGCCGAAAGTGTCTGAAGTGCAGCACGATAGGCCGACAAAGTCGCAGCAGATGAAGAACAACTCCACGGAAAGAAACTTATCTTAATTTGAACTTGTTAAAAATTCTTTAACATGTGCTGAAGAGCTGGTGGTGAAGAAGGTCTGCAAACCACGAGCATCAAAGGAACAAACCACGTCAACTAATCTAGTAAATCAATATTACTTAGTTCAACTGCCAGTAGAGATTCAGCCTTTTGTAAATCACATAGAAGATGTGAACACGGATGGACATTGCGGGTATTGGGTTGTGGTCAAACAATTAAAATTCTCTAAAAAGAATGCAGAAGCACCTTGGAGGTATGTGCGAGATGAAATGGTTAAAAATCTTAAAAAAATGAAATCTTTTTATCAGTCGATGTGGGATGTCCAGGGGTTTAATACTTTAATGGAGAGTGTAGCTTTCCCTAGTAGTGGTGTTTATATGGATTTCAAGTACTGGATGACAATGTCGGAAGCTAGTTTTCTTATAGCTGAGACCTTCACAACTGTCGTTGTTGTATACAGTGAACATGGTAGCTATACTTTTGTGCCTAACCATGTTAGACTTTCCAATAGGACAAAGGGTAAGGTTATCTTTATGGGTTTTGTGGATGGTTGGCATTTTGTGAGTCTGCAGGTGGAACCCAATGCGCCTATCCCTCCATATCCATCATATGATTTTGCAGAGAAGGCCTTAACTGATAATGGTCGGGAATGGTCAGCTCCATACAAGAACAGAACTGCAATTTATGAAGCGCTCACGTAAATAACTAATGCCGAAAAAAAATATGAAAGGATGGGAACAATTAACTTGGATGAAAGCATCGAAGAATGACATTATTTTGCAAGTTTGTGAGAGTCGGAAATGGTAATGCTTTCTTTCTCAATTCTTATATATAATGTGTGGTGAAATATTTTTTTCAGTTAAATTTGTCGCATCCTATATGTTCAAACTTGTTTGAAATCATGTTAGTGCATTGTACCTTACAAATACAGAGGATAATGCATCGTTGCAGATCATCATTTTACCCTTACAAGTGAAAATATATACCATTTACACTTATTTATGTTCGTGTTACATTTGAAGGTCTTTTTTTGTTTAACTGGGATTGATTTGTGGCGTGCGATTGCAGAGATAATGGGAGCGACTAAGGGACTATGTTCAAAGCTATTTAGAGGATTGACAAATTTTTTTGACGTAGACCGGAGGAAGGGGGTCAAGTTGCACTTCAAAAATATTGGTTCCCAATACATTTTTCTTTCCATCAATTGAGAACTTCTTTCATACCAAACAGTGAATTATTTAGAATCAACTACTTTATCTGGTATACATGCTACTTCGTTGACTATTGATAGAAGAGAATTATGGACAGAATTGGAAAGAGTTAGTAATATGGACTTATCATGGATGTTAATTGGGAATTTAATTACTGTGTTAAGTGTGGAAGAGAAGATTGGGGGAATGGCTCCTCTAAGAGTGGCAATGCAGGACTTTCATGAAGTGTTGAATGCATGCAGTTTAATACAAGCTCCTAGTTCAGGTTTACAATATGCATGGTGCAATAATAGAGCGGGTGGAAAAAGAATTGTATGTACTTTGGATAGAAATCTGTACAATTTAAAATGGATTGAGAAGTATCCTGAATGGATTTATGGGGGGTGGGTGGGTGAGGAGTGTCTCTGATCACAGTCCCTTACTGGGTTCTTATGTAATGGTTCCCAAACCAAAAAATGTTCCCTTTAGAGTTTTAAAAGTTTAGCTAGAACAGGAAGACTTCAAGAAAGTGATCCAGGAAGTTTGGGAGGAGGATGTGAGAGGAAATCCTATTTTTGTATTTATGCAGAAAATGAAGTTGAAGAATAAAAGAATGGAATTGGAGTGTGTTTGGTGATGTTAGAATCAAATTGGCATAAGCTGAAAAAGATGTTTTGAATGCAACTTTAATTTCTGACAAAGATCCAAGTAATATCACCTTGTTGAACAACTTGGTAGTGCAGCAAACACCAGATTCTTTCATACTTCAATTAAAATAAGACAAACTGTTAATGCTATAACAGAGCTTGAAGATGATACTGGTGCCATAATTACTGATCAGTCTATGATTGCTTTCTCTTTGGAGAATCACTTTAAAGATAAATTCAAATTCAAAGAGGTCAATTTTATGGGAGGTATTTTTGATGTTATTCCAGAAGTGGTGACTTAAGATGACAACAATATGTTAGAGGATATCTCTTCAGCTCAAGAGATTAAAGAGGCAGTGTTTTCAATGAATGGAGACAGTGCTCCAGGACCAGATGGATTCCCAGATTTCTTTTACAGATATGCTTGGGATATCATAGGAGAAGGTGTGATCAATGCAATCAAATACTGTTGGAAAAAAGGTATCATTCAAAGAGGTTTTGTTTATGGGTTAAAACAATTCATGCCGAATTTGGTAATTTGGGGTGTGTGGATGAGGAATGAATCTAAACCCTAAACAAATGCACTGCACGGGAGTGCTTTGTGATTCGAGAAATCAATCTGTACAATTTTGGCCTAAACCAAGAAATGGTCGTTCCAGACTTGCTTCGGTCACAAAGTGAAGGAAATGGGGTTGATCTTAGGGAGGGAAGCGAAGAAGGTGTTGAGATTGTGAAGGTGTTGGCTATTTACGACTTGTATCAGAAAGCTGAACTGGCTTGCAGAATGTAAGCTATCAGTTCCGGTGTTTGAATACGGTTGTATCAACATTTTCTTCTGTTGTCTTGTCTCGTTTGAAAATAAGGAGGAGAACCTATTTATACAAGTCATTGAGCCTAACCCACGTCTCTCAAGGGAAGTGGAGAAAGTGGAGTGATGGAGTAGTGGAGTTGCGTGTGTTAGTGTTACACGATCAGTCTTGCCCACTTCTCCCATCATCACTAACCATCCATGACTTCCTGACACGTTCTTGTGATGGCGCGTTGTGCGCTGCACGCTGTAAACCGCCAGACCAGTACCCCAGTATGTATCCCCCAGCTTGTGACATGATTGATGTCTTGAATGTGCGGATCGTGGGACCCACAAAAGGTATCATATAATGCTAGGTTAAATAACTAAGTTATTTGGGAATTTTATACTTGTAAAATATCACGTGAATTCTATGCATGTAATGCATCGAATATATTCAGCATGTATGAAGCATCGCTGTTGAGCGTCTTAAAATAGCATCATGTCCAGCCTACTTCATGTGATGGTTTGGAGGCTGCGCAAGCAAGTCCTCTCTTGGATGACCGCATGGTGTGGTAGAGTGGCGGATGGTAATCACCACGACACCTCATTAACCAACTAACTCCTGACCAGGACTGTATAACCAAGCATGTGAAGTTGAACGGACGAGTTGATCTTTGAGACACTCATCTGCGACCGTTAGTGGAATTATGGTTCATGAAGAGGTGCACAAGCATCACTCTTCAGCTTGGTCGAATCCAAGCTTGGGACACGATTTTGGCAAGGCCGATTGGGCATGCGTGTAGACGGCATGCCGGTGTACATGCCCATACCTCATTGTCTCGTGAAAGTGTAATCTAGATCGCTCAATTTGTCTGGAAAAGAGGAGCGGCTAGGATTGATTTGCGACAAAGATTTTTTGCCGCAAAGGCCGCGCGTCATGCCAACTTTGGGCGCGCGTTTCGAGGCGACCAAGCCTGGTCGATCTTGGCCGATTAGTCTGGTGTACAGACAACGGGCTGGTGTACACGCCTGTATTTCATTGTCCCATAGAAACGTGATCTAAGCCACTCAATTTGTCCGGCAAAGTTGAGTGGTCGAGATTAGTTTTAAATTGGGAGGTGTGACCACGCCTAGTTTGGGCGTGCGAATCGAGCCAACCAGGCATGATATGCCTTGGCCGATCGGGTGTGGAGATAGATGGGCCCACGGTGATCATGTTGATGCGCACCGGACCTGCTTAGTCTATTCCTGGACCCTTCGTTCGTGCAGGAGAAAATGGACGCTCGTGATGTTCAAACCCAAATTAGGGTTTGACAGGCCGTGCGTCATGCCTTGTTTGGGCGCACGAACTGGAACGGCCAACTATAGTTGGTCCTGACCGATCGGTCATGTATGTAGGAGGGCCCACGATGATTGTGTTGAAATGATCTTGGCCCTTTGAATCTACATATACACCCTCCATCTATGCCTGCGAAGATGGATGGTTGAGACTGCTTTGTGACAGATGTAATGTGCCGCGGACCCTAAATTAGGGTTTCACGTCCGCGCTGCTTTGGATGGACGATTTGGAAAGCCATGCTACCCTTTTGGGAAGGCCGACCATGCGGGGCCCGCGTTGGATCGGTGGTGAATACTCCAATACCTGCCTGGGGGTTATGGATCCGATCTAAGCCATCCAATCATGCTGGTGAAGTTGGATGGTCGTGATCGTTTCTAAGACTGATACGGAAAACCCAGATGCTCGATCGGGCTAGTATAATACTCCGAGAGTTATAGTCTGTACGGGTATTTCGTACATGCCTCCTTATTTAATGCTTGGAGATTCGTGTTGCTCTGCTGAGAGCGATCACTCAGTCGTCGTGCCGCACCAATAATGAGAATGGAGTAGTACAAGAAATACAAGGTTGGTCATGCATTAATTGGTAATGCTATAAGTTTAAAGTGAAGAAGTATTCTCCACTTTATCAGCGGCTTTATCCTTTGCAGGATGTTAGCGCATAGTTTTGGCTTTTACAATTTTAGCCTTAAATGAAAATCCACCATCAATAGGTTTGAATTCTAATTTCTTATTCTTACTTCCTAAAGTAAAGTGTGCTAGAAGACCAAATCAATTTAGACTTATAGACCTTAGTAATTTCAGTTTTAAATTTTTTTACAAAGATAATGACTACAAGAATGTATGGGTTGATGGAGAAACTTGTATCGGTATAACAGGGTGCATTCATAAAAAATAGGTGCATACAAGAACAAATAGTTTTGGCATCTGAAATGATAAATAAACTTGACACAAAGAGAAGAGGTGGAAATGTAGGTTTAAAATTGGATATTACACAAGCATATGACTCATTGAGTTGGGGTTTCTATTTGAAGTTACGAAGAAGTTTGGTTTTTTCTCAAAAATGTGTGAATTGGTTACACCGGTTGTTTATTTCAGCAAGAGTTTCAATTTTGGTCAATGGTGGACCAGTTGGTTTCTTTGAAGTGAGTAGAGGATTGAGGCAAGGTGACCCACTATCGTCAATTCTCTTTGTAATAGCTAAAGATGAGTAGAAGTTTGAGCAAAATGGTAGAGGAAAATAAAATTATGCCAATGGTCAAGTTCAGAGGTGTCCATCCTACCCATATCTTATTTGCAGATGATGTATTTTTATTCTTCAATGGGCACAAAAGGAATATACAAAAGGTGTTGAAGATGTTAAAACTATCAATCGTCTTCTGGACAAGTAATCAATCAGATGAAGAGCAAACTTTTTTTTGGTGGTGTAACTGAAGCAACAAAACAACAAATTGATAATGAATTTCAAATGATTCTCTCTCAGTTTCCTGACAAGTACTTAGGAGTTATTTTAAAACCTGGAGGAGTAAAACCAAGTACTTTTTTTTGGGGGGGTGGGGTGGAAATGCTACAAAACATATTAGCAAGTTGGATTGGTAAAATGTTGGCTTTCAAAGGCAGAGTTACACTAGTAAAGTCCATAGTATGCAACATCCCAATTTACAACATGTCAGTTTACAAGTGGCCTGTAAGTGTGGTGAAGATTTGTGAAAGGCTCATAAGGAATTTTTTGTGGACATGGGATCCATATGAATAGAAAATGTGTAACTCTAAAATGGGATGAAACTTGTGCTCCAATTGAGGAAGGAGGATTGGGTATAAAGATATTGTAAGTGATTAATAAGTCTTTATTAATGAAGTTAGTATGGTAAATACAAAATTCTGAGGCTGAATGGGCAAGATTTATGAGAGCAAAGTTTACTACATTGAATGGTGACTGGATTTCAGGTTATAGGAAGTCTTCAATATGGCCTGGTTTAAAATGGGTTATTGATGAAGTTAATGGTAGGCCTCAAAGATATTAAATTTAAATGCAAAATGTTCCCCGGCCAAAAACTTGGTGGGCCCGGAGATGTGTATAAAAATGAAGCGAAGAAACGCGGGCCTACAGTAATACCGCAAGTGCACGGTCGTCAGTTGTAGCTCGTGCAAGTACGGGTCGATCCACAGAGATTGGGAGTGTTTTGTTGTGTTTAGCTATTTGGGCTCTAAATTGCTAATGGGCTCTAAATTGCTAATGGGCTTAGAGTACTAATGGGTTTGATAACAATAAAATGAACTGAGCTTGGGCTCAGTTGGTCTTTGAAGTGTAAATGGGCTTTGGGCCTTTGAATGATGAACTGAGCCTTGGACTCAGTTGGTTTGGTCTTAAACTTAGGCTTGGGCTCAGTGGACTATGGAATTACCAGTGAGTGGGCTTTGAACCTGGTCTTTTAGCCTTTGGTTTCAATGAACTGAACTTGGGGTTTGTAACTTATGAGCTTTGGGGCATCAGCAGACAGGGAAAAGGCAGCAGCAGTGGAGCAGCACAACAACAGCAACAGCAGCAGCACAAGGCAAAGAAAGCAATGCAGCAGTGCAAAAGGCAAGTGCACAGCAGCTGCACAAGCAGTGGAAGGGAGGCAGTGCAGCAATGCAAAGGAAAGCAGCTGCAGCAGGGTTGCAAGGCTGTGGAAGGAGACAGCTGCAGTAGCAAAGAAAAGAAAGCAACAGCAGCAGCAGTGCTGCACAAGCAATACAAGGCAAGTGCACAGCAGCAGGGGAAAGAAAAGGCAGCTGCAGCAACAGCAGCTGCAGCAACAGCAGCAACAGCAAGGGAAGCAACAGCAGCAGTAGCACAAGCAAGGAAGAAAACAGTGGGAAAACAAGGCAATAAAGCAAAGGCAATGCAGTAAATAAAACAAGACAATGAAGACAATGAAGAAAACAGTGTGAACAAGATAAATGAACCAAGGCCTAAGGCCAAGGGCAGGGATGTGGAGAAGAAGTAACAAAGCAAAGCTAAGGCATTCAAAAAGAATGGGAAGAGAATTAGCTTGCTATGAGCACTAATTTCTCCCAATGCTCAATCAAATCAGTGCAACCTAAGCATACAAAAATGGAATGGCAAGATAATCAGCTTGCTATGAGCACTGATTTCTTCCATTACTCAATCAATTCAGTGCTTCAAAGGTTTCTAGCCTAGCATTCCATTAAACTAACAGTAGTGAACTAAACATTAACATTACACAAACATCAACAGGAACATGCACATTTAACAGGAACATCAACAGAATATGAAAACAAGCACATTAACAGGAACATTAACATTACAACTAATGGAGAAATTGAACAATACACAGAACATGGAAAAACATGGATAGCAAACACATGAATTGAAAACATGATGAACTAAAACTGAATTTGGAATTAAAATTGCAAATTAAAATTAAGTCTACAAATACAGAACAGGAAGAAAATCTACCCAAAACTCTACCCATAGGGATAACTGGCTAGTCCAGCCCTCATGGGGATACACTGGCTAGTCCAGAGATAATCCATTACACCCACCACAGTCCCCTTTTTATACCCAATTACATGATTAGGGTTTACACCCTTTTCACCCAAAAATCCCCAAAACAGTAGACATTAGGGTTCTACCTAATGTGACAGAAAATCACAGTTAAATTCAATTACCTACCCTATATCACCCACTTTATCTTCTCCATGCTCTATCTCAACCTAATTAGGATTTATGTAAAAACCCCCAAATTGACAGAACTAGGGTTTGGTAAATTCTTACCCAAATTGATGTGATTTGACGAGTTTTTCTTCGACCCATTCTTCTCCTTGGTCCTCTGTTCCATTCCCATGCTTCAATTACTACTCGAGACTCACCTATTTGACTGATTTCTCACCTAGGGTTTCAGAGAAAAGAATGGTGAGAAATCAGTGAAATAGAGGGCTAGAGAGAGGGGTATTAGGTGGTTTAGGTAATATGGGTGGTTGTGATGATGGTATGGTGGTTGCATGATGGTTGTAGCAGGTGAAGAAGGTGCTGGTGATGATGGTGGTGCGGCAGGTGAAGAAGGTGGTTCTGCAGAGGGAGGTGAGGGAGGAGAGGTCGATATGGGTTAGGGTAGGGGCTGTTTGTTTGAGGTCTAGGGTTCGGGTGCTCCAGTGTGTGGCGGCTTCATCGATTTTTGATGTTCAGCGAGACTAAGCCGTGAGATGTGGAGCTGGTAGGTAGATCGGACGGTGATGCGGAGGCAAGCGAGGAGAGACCGTCGGATGAAGGGATACAACGAAACGAACGGTACTTGATGGAGTTAGGTACTGTAGTGTAAGGCGGAGATATCAAACTTCGATGCACAGCAAGGGAGCAACCGTTGGATTCAACTACCATCTAATCTGAAGGCTTGGAATTTCATCGCTGTGGTGCTTGGCAGAGACTTCAGATTTTGATGCTCTATGAAGGAGCGACCATCGGATGCTTCTGAGAACTGATCTGATGGCTGAGAACGGAGGCGTTTTTGTGTGTAGAAAATGAGGTTGTGCGCACCATTCTTCGCGGCTTCCTTGCGTGATTTCTCCCGGCTTTTCACTACTTTTTTTTTTTGCTCCGCAAGTCATCCAGACTTTATTTATTACCTAAAAATGCAAAATTAATTAATAAAAATATTTATTCTCGAAAACAATGAAAATACAGAATATGGGATAAAATGTAGAATTAATGCATAAAAGATGAGTTAAATGCCAACAAAAAGGGATAGATATATACAATATTTGGCACTCATCAAATACCCCCAAACCTGAATTTTACTTGTCCTCAAGTAAAACAGAACTAAGGAAATCCTAACTATACCACTGTCGCTGGTCTCTCGAATGCATTTAGCGTATGCACTAAGCCTTTTAAACCACTAAGTGTCCCTAGTGGACGAGTGAAGTCTCGTGAAGGTTTACCAGAGGTGTGCCTACAAAACCTAAGGACAAAATATGAGCTCATATTCCATCAAATGTGACATGTGCAAAACAGTTTAAGCTCACAGCAAAATGGAGATGTCAATCTAGCTATCAAAGGCACAATCCTAGCACTGATAACAAAAAAAGACATGTGATAAGAGTGTAAAGTGTATCTACACATGTGTAAAGAAAGATCTGAATTTATGACTACTAATCACCAAGAGATAGTTTCTCAGGCTAAGAACCAAGGTCGAAATCTAGCTAGCTGTCCGGACTTTACGCGAATTGTGAATGAGTTGGAGGTATTTCACAATTACTCGCGTTGTACATCAATGGCATACACCCTCCTTGCTTATTACAAAAAAAACACAAAAGATGACTCTTTACATGACTCTTATTTACATTGACTACTCTCTTTTATTTTTGGAACAAGAGATGATGGAATTGATAAATACTTGATTTTTTTGTATTTTTCTGATATTTTTTCTCTTTTTTTTTTCTGAATATATACATCGTGTTTTTTTTTTTTTTTTTTAAGAGTAAACACTTTTGATACAAATACAAAAGGAAACAAAAATTACATGACACTTTGCAAGAGGTAGCCCTTTTTGATGCACCCAGTTAAATTCGATGGTTGTCTTTCTTAATGTAACCTCCACCTTCTATCCCAACCAACCAAAGAACAAGCTAGTCAAGTTTCGTTCAGTATTCTAAAGTGATTGGCAATCGTAACTTCCTATCAAACACCTTGAAGATCGAGGCCATACATGTATTGGTAGATCGTGCACGTGCAAATTTCTTATCACTATGTGAATTGTGCTAGAATCAGGGTGCCTAAATATCTAGACTAAGACTCCTAATAAAAATACATATTTGCACAAGAGTCAACATTTCAAGGTAAATGAGCTCCATTTTTTATGATTTTTCATTTTTTAATTTTTTTGGAATTTTTCAATTTTTTCAAAAAGATGGAGTTTTGTTTTCAATTATGGCATATTATCGTGGTATCTACTCTATACCCCCAAACCTAAACTAAACATTGTCCTCAATGTTTCAAAATATGGAACGAATTAAAATGCAACATATGGAAAGGGACATGTTGAGTAGAGTAAAAGGAGAGAGAATACCCGATTTCGGCGAAAGCAGAATTAAAACTCCGTTATCCAAGGCAAAAATCCAACATATTCGGAGTCCAATGGATGAGCACAAAATATATACAAAAGGAAATTTAACTAACACATTATCTACAAGAAAATTTGGTTTTTTTTTTTTTTTTTTTTTTTTTTGGGATTAGACTTTTTGGAAAAAATTTGGTTTTGTTGGGAAAAAGACAAATTTGGTTTTGATGGGAAAACGAAAAAGAAAATTTGGTTTAAAAATGGGAGCAAAGTAGAAATTTGGTTTTAAAAATTGGGAGCAAAAGAATTTTTTTTTTTTTTTTTTTTTAAAAAGAAAATAAAATTTGGTTTTTGTATGGGAGCAAGCCCACTATTTGTCCTCTAATGGAATGAAGGCTGCGGCCTACGAAAATCCAAGTTTTAATTATTTTTTTTTTTTTGAAAGTTTAAAATTCGGTTTGGCCCCGTTGGTTAAGGCCCGACGTTTGTTTTAAAACTTTGGTTTCGAGGTCCACTTTTGAGTGGAATACAAGTCCACAATCAGTTATAAGCTCAGCTGGGTTTAAACCCAGAATACAAAATACAAGTCCAATAGAAGAATTTAAACAAGCCCACACAAAATAAATACAAGCCCACAAATTAAACAACAAGCCCAAAAATAATTAATTACAAACCCAAAATAGAAAAATAAAAAGCCCAAAAAATTGGATTAATTATTACAAGCCCACAATTAAAGAAATTTGGAAGCCCACAGGTTGGGTTCTCTCAATGGAATGGGTTTAGGCTTACCTTTTTAGCACAGCCCAGCTGCTCTGATATTGTTGCAAAAACCCAGTTGGGTTTTGGTTCTTTTCCTTGGTGGCGTCCCAGCAGAGGAAAAACAGGTTCAGAACAGCAGGTCCAACAGCAAATGAAGTGAAGCAGATGCAGATGCAAATGCTATGAAATGAAATACAAAATAGCTAAAGAAAAACACAAGAAAAACACAACACCAATCCCCGGCAGCGGCGCCAAAAACTTGGTAGGCCTCAAAGATATTAAATTTAAATGCAAAATGTTCCCCGGCCAAAAACTTGGTGGGCCCGGAGATGTGTATAAAAATGAAGCGAAGAAACGCGGACCTACAGTAATACCGCAAGTGCACGGTCGTCAGTTGTAGCTCGTGCAAGTACGGGTCGATCCACAGAGATTGGGAGTGTTTTGTTGTGTTTAGCTATTTGGGCTCTAAATTGCTAATGGGCTCTAAATTGCTAATGGGCTCTAAATTGCTAATGGGCTTAGAGTACTAATGGGTTTGATAACAATAAAATGAACTGAGCTTGGGCTCAGTTGGTCTTTGAAGTGTAAATGGGCTTTGGGCCTTTGAATGATGAACTGAGCCTTGGACTCAGTTGGTTTGGTCTTAAACTTAGGCTTGGGCTCAGTGGACTATGGAATTACCAGTGAGTGGGCTTTGAACCTGGTCTTTTAGCCTTTGGTTTCAATGAACTGAACTTGGGGTTTGTAACTTATGAGCTTTGGGGCATCAGCAGACAGGGAAAAGGCAGCAGCAGTGGAGCAGCACAACAACAGCAACAGCAGCAGCACAAGGCAAAGAAAGCAATGCAGCAGTGCAAAAGGCAAGTGCACAGCAGCTGCACAAGCAGTGGAAGGGAGGCAGTGCAGCAATGCAAAGGAAAGCAGCTGCAGCAGGGTTGCAAGGCTGTGGAAGGAGACAGCTGCAGTAGCAAAGAAAAGAAAGCAACAGCAGCAGCAGTGTTGCACAAGCAATGCAAGGCAAGTGCACAGCAGCAGGGGAAAGAAAAGGCAGCTGCAGCAACAGCAGCTGCAGCAACAGCAGCAACAGCAAGGGAAGCAACAGCAGCAGTAGCACAAGCAAGGAAGAAAACAGTGGGAAAACAAGGCAATAAAGCAAAGGCAATGCAGTAAATAAAACAAGACAATGAAGACAATGAAGAAAACAGTGTGAACAAGATAAATGAACCAAGGCCTAAGGCCAAGGGCAGGGATGTGGAGAAGAAGTAACAAAGCAAAGCTAAGGCATTCAAAAAGAATTGGAAGAGAATTAGCTTGCTATGAGCACTAATTTCTCCCAATGCTCAATCAAATCAGTGCAACCTAAGCATACAAAAATGGAATGGCAAGATAATCAGCTTGCTATGAGCACTGATTTCTTCCATTACTCAATCAATTCAGTGCTTCAAAGGTTTCTAGCCTAGCATTCCATTAAACTAACAGTAGTGAACTAAACATTAACATTACACAAACATCAACAGGAACATGCACATTTAACAGGAACATCAACAAAATATGAAAACAAGCACATTAACAGGAACATTAACATTACAACTAATGGAGAAATTGAACAATACACAGAACATGGAAAAACATGGATAGCAAACACATGAATTGAAAACATGATGAACTAAAACTGAATTTGGAATTAAAATTGCAAATTAAAATTAAGTCTACAAATACAGAACAGGGAAGAAAAATCTACCCAAGAGGAACTGGCTAGTCCAGCCCTCATGGGGATACACTGGCTAGTCCAGAGATAATCCATTACACCCACCACAGTCCCCTTTTTATACCCAATTACATGATTAGGGTTTACACCCTTTTCACCCAAAAATCCCCAAAACAGTAGACATTAGGGTTCTACCTAATGTGACAGAAAATCACAGTTAAATTCAATTACCTACCCTATATCACCCACTTTATCTTCTCCATGCTCTATCTCAACCTAATTAGGATTTATGTAAAAACCCCCAAATTGACAGAACTAGGGTTTGGTAAATTCTTACCCAAATTGATGTGATTTGACGAGTTTTTCTTCGACCCATTCTTCGACTTGGTCCTCTGTTCCATTCCCATGCTTCAATTACTACTCGAGACTCACCTATTTGACTGATTTCTCACCTAGGGTTTCAGAGAAAAGAATGGTGAGAAATCAGTGAAATAGAGGGCTAGAGAGAGGGGTATTAGGTGGTTTAGGTAATATGGGTGGTTGTGATGATGGTATGGTGGTTGCATGATGGTTGTAGCAGGTGAAGAAGGTGCTGGTGATGATGGTGGTGCGGCAGGTGAAGAAGGTGGTTCTGCAGAGGGAGGTGAGGGAGGAGAGGTCGATATGGGTTAGGGTAGGGGCTGTTTGTTTGAGGTCTAGGGTTCGGGTGCTCCAGTGTGTGGCGGCTTCATCGATTTTTGATGTTCAGCGAGACTAAGCCGTGAGATGTGGAGCTGGTAGGTAGATCGGACGGTGATGCGGAGGCAAGCGAGGAGAAACCGTCGGATGAAGGGATACAACGAAACGAACGGTACTTGATGGAGTTAGGTACTGTAGTGTAAGGCGGAGATATCAAACTTCGATGCACAGCAAGGGAGCAACCGTTGGATTCAACTACCATCTAATCTGAAGGCTTGGAATTTCATCGCTGTGGTGCTTGGCAGAGACTTCAGATTTTGATGCTCTATGAAGGAGCGACCATCGGATGCTTCTGAGAACTGATCTGATGGCTGAGAACGGAGGCGTTTTTGTGTGTAGAAAATGAGGTTGTGCGCACCATTCTTCGCGGCTTCCTTGCGTGATTTCTCCCGGCTTTTCACTACTTTTCTGCTCTTTTTGCTCCGCAAGTCATCCAGACTTTATTTATTACCTAAAAATGCAAAATTAATTAATAAAAATATTTATTCTCGAAAACAATGAAAATACAGAATATGGGATAAAATGTAGAATTAATGCATAAAAGATGAGTTAAATGCCAACAAAAAGGGATAGATATATACAATATTTGGCACTCATCAGTTAAGCAGCACACAAGATGGATTACAGGTATTGGTGAACAAATTTCAGTGTGGAGGGATGCTTGGATCAAAGAAAAACCTCTTATTAAGTTGTTTAATGAGGATGAACATATGTTGCAGAATAAAAATATGATGGTGGATGATTTGATTGTTGATGGTGCATGGTTAATTCCTCAAATACTGTTACAGTATTTCAGGTGGAGGATCTACCCACTATATCAAGACAGAAGGACACCAGGATTTGGTCTGGTACAATGTCAGGTGAGTTCACTGTGTCATCGGCTGTAGAATTGGTTAGATATCATTACCAAAAGGTGTAATGGGATAGATATGTATGGAATCTTGTTCTATATCCCACAACTGCTAGTAATATATGGAAGATAGTGAGGGGAATATGTGCAACTGATGATAAAATGCAAGAAAAAAGTTTCAGCTTAGCATCTAAATGCTATATATGTGGAAGTAATACTGATAACCTTGAGCATATTTTATGGTACTGCAATTTCAGTCAGTTGATATGGGATTGGTTAGGTGGAATTTTTTTGTTCTGTAATCCTAAATCTTATGAAGATGTGATGAATTTTGCTAAACATAAAAGTGGAGCTATTAAAGATGTCTGGATCCTGATAGATTCAATAACAATGATGGAACTTTGGTTCTTAAAAAAACAAAATATGTTTTGAAAATGAGAAAGTGGATATGGGGAAGTTCAATAAGAGAATAAAACAATACACAAAAGACTGTGCAGTGAGAATAAAAAGTTTCATGTGGGATTATAGTTATGATTTCATGATTTTCAAAAAATTTGAATTGAAAAGCCAACCAATAAAACTACAGAGGATTGTGGAAGTTAGATTTCATCTCCCTGCAATAAATCAAACACTTATTTGTTTGGATGGTGCTTCTAGAGGTAATCCAGGTATACCGGGCTATGAATTTGTATGCATAGGTGATCAGGGGGAGTTTATATATGTTGAAGCTAGAGGACTGGGTATTGCAACCAACTTCATTGCAGAAATAATGGCTATTATTAGGGCTGCAGAATGGGCTTTGCAAAACACTAAGTATAACCTTTGCATTAACTCAGATTTTAATGCAGCAGTAAAGGCATATATCTCTGGGAAGCTACCTTGGATCATTCAGGCGAGATGGAGTAGAATAAAAGAACTACTATGGAGTATCCAGTTTGTACATAGTTTGAGAAAAATAAATTTTATTGTTGATATTATGGCAAAGAAAGATGCAAGCTTGGAGAGGGGGTAAGTCAGTGTTTCACAACAAGACCAAGTTTTATCTCTGCTATGGAATCACCTGATATATTACAGGGTTTGCTGATTTTTATGGGCTACCGGGCTTGTAATTCAGTTTTTAGTCCTTTTCAGTTTTTTATTCTTTTTGGTTGTGAGTTTTCTCATTTTTGACTATTTTGAGAAATGTAATTTTTTCATAATGAGTAATAAAATTGGAAATGATTGAGCAAAAAAAAAAACTTTATTTTATTTAAACACTAGATCTATACAATGCCTAAATTCCTAAGAAATTTAGGAGATCACTTATCGAGTCCTCTCATATAACATGTACATCGTCTTACTTGGGTGTGCTCAAACGTCCTTTGACCAATAGTTATGGATTCCAGTTATAATTCCACTATCCCAAGCTTCTTGTCTTTTTCATAAGATCAAATGCACGATCTAGACGTTCGATAGAAGTTTCAGTTAACAAGTAGCAGCACTAATGGGAACGACTTGTAAACTACCGTTAAAGATGGCATAATAGGTTTGTTTGCTTTTATTTTTGCCTCTCTGATTTGTCCGTACGGTACCAGTTTCGTTGCAGCACCTATATCATACAATCAGTCGCCTCCTCTTGTATGTTGCACAACTCACTTAACGATGTTCTCATGCCATCTGCACGTTTGAAGGGCGATATGGGTATCTAAACTCCAAAAGGGAAATTTGATAGGGGAAAGCTTATTATCAGATCCACCCAATATTGACAAAAAGTCAAATAAACTAGACTGGGTCAGCTTTTTCTCTAATAAAAGTGGCTTTCCCCCAATTAATTATCTTTTAATACCACAATTACATAAAGCATTATGAATCTATGGTGCTCCTAGTTAGCCAACTTCTTTTCCTTTTCCTTTTGGTTTATTTTATTTTTATTTTATATGTTATAGAATCTAGCAGTGACGAACAATTATGTAACAGTAAAATTTGTTAGATTGTTATAGTTAGTTAAGTCATGGTTGATGGAAACTACATATCTATAGTGTTGGTGAGCTATGATTTGGCTCGCAGAAACCAAAATTTTATTATATGCGGAAACTGGATTGCTACCGCGGAGACTGGTTCCGCCTAGATTTTTTGTGGAAACTGTGTTGTTCAGAATATGAATACTTTTTTTTCCTGTCGCACTTAATTTTGGCCTTCTATTTGATATTAAACGACTATCTTTCGAGTTGTTGAATTATAACAAGTATTTTATTGAAACTCGGCGAGTTGTTCAGATAATAACGACTTTCTTCCGAGTTGTTCAGACAATAACAACTATCTTCCGAATTGTTCTTCACAATAACGACTTTCTTCTGAGTTGTTCAGACAATAACGACTTTCTTCCGAGTTTTTATTAACAATAACGACTACCTTCGGCTGGGAGTCGATCTCTGATCCTGGCCGATCCCCATCGAGTAACTCGGCGAGTCAACTAGTACTCGTTTTTATTGTTCTTATCCTTAACAATTGTTAATTTATCGATAAATATGGTAAGAAATCTTAAGATTTTGGAAAATCATATATGAAATTATTATATTTTATCGTGAATATGGCTATATATATTATGGGTACATGGTTAATCTTAATTAATTTTTACTTAATTAGTAGTGAATCACCGACAATCAATTAATAATGAAATGTCAGTCAATCAACATATATGACAAAAGAATTAGAAAAATGATATTTGGATTTATTATTTAATATGATTACAGGGGT
Organism: Papaver somniferum; assembly: GCF_003573695.1. NCBI lineage: Eukaryota > Viridiplantae > Streptophyta > Magnoliopsida > Ranunculales > Papaveraceae > Papaver > Papaver somniferum. The sequence continues at coordinate 92,396,610 of NC_039366.1, read as the reverse complement.
GTTTTACATTTTATGATTAATTTTCATTTTCTTTAAACGTAATTATAGGAATATATTTTTAATTTTTAAGTAATTAAAGCACTTTGACTTTAATGCTCGGTAAACTCGTGATTTTGCAGGAACTCGGATCGTTCATCACTGAGTCGGGAGTAAATGGTAAAAACTTGGCCCGACCAAGTATTTGATGATCGTATCGGCCAGAGGTCGATCCCCGAGTAACTCAGCCGATCCGGCCCATACGTATTACATTGTAAAAAGTTAAACATTCTCCAAAAAAATTTACCCCAATCAATTAAGTATTCGTTGATTTATTTATTTTTTGCACCAGTGCTCGGATCTCGCAAAGTTCTCAAAATGCATCGATTCACTAAAGATGAAGATGTTGGTTTTGCTCGAATCTGGATTTCAATAATAACTTATGAGTCTCATAATCATTGTCTATCCACTTTTTAGGACCGTGTATTCAAATCCTTTGTTACGTTAACCGGCAATGACTATGCAAGAACTAGAACTTGTTAAACATAGATCGATATGCATCAAAAGTGAGATGAAATTGTTTAATAGTATCCTTGAGTGAGTGTAATGACCCGAACCTCTACCGATATCGTCCCACTTAGCTACTGTGGTTATCCGATAGTGTCAGGTTTTTAAAGGGCCCACTACGATGATCCAATAACAGTTTCCGAGGAGGTCACCAATCCTTGGATTACTCCCACCCGAGCATGCTTAACTGCAGAGGTTTCTGTTAATTATGGAGCCAACTGTGCTGAAAAGGCCTCTGCGTAAGAAAAGGACAAACCATTATATATATTTCATTCAGCGAACTCTACCTTCCGAATTGGGATATTACAATACAACCATCTTAAATTGGAGTTGTCCTCGGCACCAGATATATTCAATCTCAGATGTCCTACGTTCCCTGTCCCTCATGATACCAGTACCTGACATATTCCCTCCAGCGTACTCTCACCCTCGACAGGTGATCCATCGTCGGCTCTGATACTATTTGTAATGACCGGACCCTCCACTGATATTGTCCTCACTTAGCCAATGCGGTTATCCGAAAATATATGGTTTTAACAGGCGTCGCTGCGATGGTCCAGCAACAACTTGCTAGAGGTCACCCATCCCCGTATTACTTCCGCCCGAGCACGCTTAACTGTAGAGTTTTCTGCCAAATCTGGAGATAACTATGATGAAAAGGCCTCGGTGTAAGAAAATGACAAGCCATTACCTATATTCCGTTCAGCGAAACCTGCCTTCCGAATCGGGGTATTACATAAACAGTCTTGGATTCTTATCATCACATGATTAATTAAATTTCCAAGTGACATTGACGATGGTGTGGGAGAAATGCCAGAAGTTTCCTTGTTGTTGTGCAAACACGGGTGTCCTAGGACCATACCATAATGTGGATCTTCTTTGACGATGTAAAGCCCGGTAGTTGTCTGAGCAGATCCCATCCGTGCTTCTAGGGTCATGTATCAATAGGCATCCCTAGAATTTTCTTCAGAGACTTTAATCATCATTGGGGAGTAGGTGACCACGCGACAGGAAAATTCTACGGCTCCGAGAGTTTTAATGGGGATGATGTTGACAGCTGTGCCAACGTTGGTCATTGTTCTCTCAAATTAAATATCTTGGAGGTGGAACGCAGTGAGTAGTCCCCAGTCACATTTCTCCTCCCTTTTATTGGCCACGTTCTTCCTAGCAGGTTTTGGACACACTTCAATTTCATATGGAAAAAAATAAAATTCATTCCAGATATAACTTGATTGAGAGCGATAAACATATCCTTGCGTTGCGTATTTGAGAAGTAAAGAAGTTCACATAAGTGTTTCAGTAAATACTGAGTTGTCCTAGTAATAGGCTTTTTAGAGAAAGTGAAGCTTCTAACAAGAATATGATCTTTGTGAACACCTTCAATTCCCCAAGTATAGTTCACCTGATTCTATACTTTCCTTGATAATATGTTTCAAGCCATTGCATTCACTTTTTGGATGATTGCCAAAACTATGGAAATAATAATATTTGGGATCTGTTACTTCTTGGAAAGTTATTGGACGTCGTACAACATGCAATTTGATAATGTTGTATTTGTTAAAGCTATGCTCGGTCGAACCCACAACTTTTCCTATCTCAATCTTGTCGTCAATGTTAGTTGAACAAACTATATCTTCATTTCTAGTCAACTAGAGTCAAGTCTCAGAATAAGATTAAAAGTTGGGAGTTGAGTATCAGACATCACTCAATAAACCCTCGAAGGTTGAAGACTGAAGATCAAACTAAGGTATCAACAAAGGTATATGGTGAATGATTTAATTTGGAACTATTATTCAATTCTACCTTTCTAATCTATTGAAACAAGTGCTCACTCTATGTAACAACTCCAATGACGGTAAATATATATTTATGTATGACTCGAGGATATTTGAGCCAAAGACTTTAGTGAGAATGACCTTTGTACCTGGAAAGGATGTTGTAGTGAATGAGCATATGAATTCAACGATCCAAGAATCACTCAATTCCGAGTTATAATGAAGAATATGATTGATTTATTGAAGCAACACTTATAAGTATTGTTGTTGTTGTTGTTGCGGTTTGTGATTAGGAAACAATCCACGAACATTTTGTAACGTTTCAAGGGCTTAAGCATAAAAACGTGATTATATGCCTTTTTTTAGTAAAGTTTTTGATGTTTCCTCTTCTAGGCAAGATGGATATACTTCCAAACATAATTGATTGCCATATTAAAGTGTGTGTGATGTTTTAAACTCCTTTCTAATTTAAACTATAATTTATTTTACAAAAAAAAATACAATTTATGCTAAAGTAATTATTTATGCAAGAGGTGTAACAAGGAAAGACTCTCAAAATAAGGAGAGTCTTGGAAATAACTCATGAACTTGTTTAGAATTCAAGCAACCATTCACTATAAATAAAGGGTTCATGTAAGATACACAATTCATCCCTTTGGAACATTTGTGTGTGCTTCATAAGGTTGTTTTCCACTATATTTGTTCTTCGTAAACGATAGTGAGACAATAAGACTTTGTTTCGAGGATCACAAAGCACGAGTTGGTAATAATCTTATTGATAGTTACACAACTTGTAATCTAGGTTAATTTAATAAGGGTCGAGATCGACCAACAAACTTTTTTGACAAAAATTTTTGACAAAACATAGTATCCATAAGATCTTATCTATCTAACGGTTAGCATTTTTAATGACACGACGCTTAAATTACTCTTCATATGTGTTTGGTAGCGAACAAACTTGTGGAATGTAAACTAATGTATTCGGGATCCCCATATTCCTCGATATGCTCTTTAATGGCGGAACGAACAATCGAGAAGGCACTTACCCCATATTTTTCTTTTTCATTCTTTTTGTCCCAATTTCTTCCTCTTAACTTAATATTTGATGCTCAAAATTTTCATCTTAGCGACAACCATGTTCTGAGTAACTCAGAACTATTTTCTCATAGAGAAGCTTAGTATGGTGTTTTGTATTGGTTTTTTAATTTAAATTGATACTTTTATCTACACGAGTTTGAGTTTTCCTATGTTATTGAATTCTCGTGAATCCACTTAATAATGGGATTAAGAAGAGGAGGCATAAGCTCTAATCTTTCTGTCAAGTCATCCTTTTCTTTTAGAGTTCCCATACATTATTCATTTACCATGAATTCATAAGAATAAACTTAAGAAAAAGAAGAACCATTAGAAATAATTTAATTAAAGAGGACAAAATCTTGATGAGAACGGATAGATTATCACCCAAAATATAAAATGAGTTGACGATTTCTTATAATTTGCTACTCAAGATCGACGGAGAAGGAAACCAAAGAAAATATTATGTCCATGTGATTAGCCAAACACGTCCTAGAGCTATATTTTGCGCAATGATATCAAAACTATTATCCGTCCGATATATAAGATCTCATGGTCTACGTGTTTTGTCAAATAGTTTTGTTAAAACCTTTTGTCGCGCGATCCCCTTCGATTTAATAATTTTTGTTTATTGTAAGGTCCTTCTCTTCTTATATAAGGTCATTCAAAAATTGTTGATCATAAACCCTAGATTTGATAGATTTCAATCTAAGATCGTATACTGACACTAGTTGGTTGAAATCTGGATTAGAAAAAAAACTTCATCTAAGGTGTCTCATAAATTCCTTAAGAAGTTTTAACAAGATATCTCTAGAAGTTTTAACAAGGTATGTACCTCCTTCTGAGTGGTAGACATATCCAATTGTGTCTTGTCTCAAGATCAACTATGTTGGCTAAGCTTGGGGTATTTTCTGACCTCTTCGGGAGCACGACAAAAGGCATGAGGATTTAGATTAGTGAGAGTGGTGTTAAGAGGAGTGGTAGTGGTGTTAGAGGTTGTCGAACCTGACCTAAGATAAACCATTTTGAACAAATGAGAAATTGATGTTGTAATCGAGAGATTGATCTTGCGTTGTGGTCGTTAATTGTTTTAGGATAAAAATAATATGCTGTAAAAGTATGAAGTAAGTTTGATATTTGAGTGAGTTTCAGAGATCAAAATCGTACAAGACGGGGCTAAAACAAAAAGTAATTGTTCACGTCTTACTTCGGTCACAAAGGAGTGGAAGGATTGGTCTTAGGAAAGAAGCAGAGAAAACATCAGAAATAACTGTCTAGTGTGCTTGTAGAATGACCTTGTTGAACTATAGTGCAAATACTAGACTTTCTGATCTCATATTCTCGATAGACTGAATTATTTTTCTTATAATTGTAATATACACACTGATTTATCGCAAGGAGTGGAGAAGGAAAGGTTGTGGAGGTAGTTTTTCAGTTGAGTCTACAAAAGAAGGAAAAAACACACCATGTATAACAAACAATATTGGTTGCCGTAAACTTGGTCCCATTGGTAAAAGACTATTTCCATTAGGCACTTAGCAGAACTACGCATAATATACAAATTTTTTATTCCATAGATTTTTATTCGGCATAAATTATAATATTTAATTTTAATTTAATTATACACCAAAAGGCTTTTGATAATAGCAATCGAGGTTGTCACCTACACTGACCCCCATCAAGCTACAATATCTCTGGTAGAATCCAATTCTATCTTTACCACTGTCATTTGGACCTTTATTACATTCGATTCCTCCATTGATGATATTAGTGATGACCCCGTAACCTGGCAAACGGCCAGCTGATACATCGGTTGACGTAGGTTGCCATTGTCCAATAACGACATCGTGGCAAGATGGCTTCAGAGATTGCGGGGTCATCCAAAACCATAATGCTGTCTTGAATGAAATGATAGGATCTTGAGCAACCAAATCTGGATTATTCAAGATGTCTACTTGTAAAACTTGTGCAGCTTGTCCATAATTGTAGTTCCTATCATGCACGTTAATACGATGTATATCAAACATTTTAATACAATGGAATAGCCGGAACTTGAGAATGACTTTCTTAAACTAGAATTAAAAGTTGAAATTAACCGGTAAAAGAAGTATTACCATGAAATTTGAATGGGTCCTCGACCGTAATAGCTTTTGCCGGAAGCACAAGGCCACTGCGTACCTGATTGACAGTAGATACTTGTAGGACTCCTCTCTTGAATAAAACAATAACCCCATGAATATGGTCCCCCAGGAGCTGTAGCCCACCCACCTGTATGTAAAATTTATCTTGTCATGCGTAGAAGTGTAAGTTTGCTAGTTTTTTTCTTTTTTTTTTTTGGTGGAAAATGTTAAATATTTGCTAGTCAATCTCAGGTTGGGAGCCAATTTAAAGGAGCCTAAATTACAAACTAAGTAAAAATTTAATTTAGCGTACCAGTTGTTTCATGAGAGGTTTGAGCCAAAAAAGCAGCAATCTCTTTCTTGCGCGTATTGGTATCTCCAACGGCAGCAAAGCTGCTAAAAGACTTGGCTGCTTCAATAAAAGCCGCATACGTGTAAAATTTTCCCATGCAGCTTGTGTCATTGCGATACGCCAAAAGTTGATCGAAAAGTGATTGACTAATAAGTAAGGTTAAATTCCCGCTAGGAGGTGGAGGAGGCGGTGTTGATGGAGGTGGCGGTGGTGGTGAAACAATTGTGCATTGGCTTTGGCAACCAGCACCACAATAAGCGGAGGTGCTTCCGCAATAACCATATTGACTGCAACAAAGACCTCCTGAACACAGTGCGCCACCGGCTCCGGATCCACATTGGACTTGTGCGGAAGTTACATTTGATTCAAATGATATGTTGATACAAATTAGGGATAAACAGAGAAAAAGAAACGACTTGATTGTCCATTCGGTTTCCATCTCAAAGCATACATGAGTACTGCTTTATTCAAGGGACTTATAAATACTATTTGAGATGATGGGTTCTTCATTCAACTAATGACTTTATTCGTAGGTTACCAATGTTATATCGTGGAATTCGAAAGACAAGGTACTACTTCAATTGTGTAATGTATGTACATCTTCATATATAAAAGCAACCAGTTTATTTGTTTTCTAAGCATGGATTTAAGACTTTTTAACTTTTTAACCATTAAGTCAGGTCTCACTTGGAAAATCCATTCATGTAGACTGTATTTTATTTGAGCTCATTTTATTTCATTTACTCCCTTTGTTGCAAAAAGACTGTCCTTTATTCTATTTTGGTCTGTTTCAAAATTATATCCAGTTTCCGTTTCAAAATTGGTAAGTATTTTTCCAATGAACTCTCTAATATACCCTTAAATTTTTTATTTTCATAAAATTCATTTTTAACGGGACCCGATCTAAAATATTAAAGAAATTTGTATAATTAAGGAAACAAATATATCCTTATTCCTTTTAATAAAATATATATTTGGCTCCAAAAATTAAATTCCTTAAAAAGTTTGTTACGACTCCAAGATATGGTGACAACTATCATGTTATTTCTAACACCTGACTTATGTCCTTTTATGAATAGACTCTATTAGTATAGGTCCCTCAACTCCTACGACCACTATGTTTCCATCCACTGGCTATCTTGAAGGCACAAGTTTCTAGACATTTGAGTTCTTTTAATTTTTCTTTTATATTTTGTATTTATAATCTTCTAATAATTTTAGGTAATTTTTAGTTAAAATAAAATAGGTATGTAACTAAGGATAGTCAAGTCAAAGCCCAATCTTTTTGAAACGGAGAGAGTATTTATTTTGAAGATAGATATGCATGCATACATGTAAAGAGCACAAGCCATGTTATAATCTTGTCTTTTTAGAAAAAAAAATTTTGAAGCATGCTAATAATTTTTTTTTTTGAAGCATGCTAATAAATTTTTTTTTTACAATTTGTTGTGGGTATGTGGTGCCCACGGAATCATGAAATAAAATTTGACTAATAAAATATGGGATTGTCTGGTCCCATATTTTAGTTGATAAATTCCTCGTTTGACTTCCATCCGCTGCGTGATTGGCTAACCCGTCTGTCGCTTGGTTTCCTTCCCTGTAGTTGTGCTGAATAGCCGCCTGAGGGATTTGTCGAAATTTGTTTTTGATTTCCTCTATCATACCTGATATGTGCCAAGGTGGTGGGTCCGAGGATGTGATGAATCTCAGGAGGTTCTCCGAATCAGTTTCAAATAGAACTCTTGGTCGTTGTCTCTCTAATGTTGTTCTTGATGCTAGCAGCAAAGCCTAAGTTTCTGTAGTTAAGGCAGTCGTGATTCCTAGTGGTTGTGTCAGGGCCATTAAACTTCTAGCTTCAGAATCTCTGCATATGACACCTGTGATAGACGCATTTATGTGTCTATTTTGTTCTCAATATTCTGTATTGTTAGACTCGATTAAGTACTTATTGTGTTATTTTGTGTTTTTGTAGATGTTTTTAGAGAAATAAGCCTTTGCGGCGAAATGAGCTCGAAAAGTAGTGTTTTACACCCCAGGATAGTGTACCGGAGGCACCTCATAAATGCACCGGAAGCGTCCCAGAAATGTACCGGAGGAACCCAGAAAAATTACTATTTCCACCCTAAAATTGCTATTTCCACCCCAATTGCTAAAGGGTCACCCGTACAGGATTAGGGGGGACACACTTTTCTTCTCATAATTCAAATTTTGGAAAAAGGCGGGAAATTTCTAAACAGTTCTGGCAGAATTTCGATCGTCAAAATGAAGGGGTTATGGGTCGATTCAATGGCTGAAATTTGGTATAGAGATGTGATATAGGTTAAGGAACATAGTATGGGTGACATGATCGATCAAATTTGGATGGAATTTTCGGTATGATTCACACACCCAAAACAGAGCACGTGTACTGTAACACGAGCAAAATTGAAGTTCTTGTGTGCATGGGGGAGTTCTGCTGGCGTTGGAAGAGTGTTGAGGCGTGAATAAGTCGAATGGGAGCGTACGGGATGAAAGTTAACGCGTGCATGGGATTAAAAATGGAAATTTTCGTTATTATTGGCAGCCGAGAATATTTGGATTAAATGGAGAATATATGCAATCAATGGTCGGATTTTTGGCTCCAATTCACTATAAATACAAGGCAAAACAGTTTGGAAAAGGTGTCGAGAGTGGGGAGGAGAAGAGAGGAAGCTGCAGAGGAAGAATCACCAATTCTCTCTGCTGCTGCTGCTGTTCGTGATGAAGATGAAGAACACGAAGAACAGACATGCAAGAACCGTCGTTTATTGACAGTCGTAGTTACAACACGCGACAACGACACTTCAGCTTTTTATCGTTCCTTTTGTAACGGTTGAACAGCGCCTTTGCAACAGTTATTTCTGTTGCGATTTTTCTGTTCAATTGTTTTACTCCCTTTAATCAACTTTTGAGCTTTATACATGTATTTGAGATTATGATTAATATGAGGAGCTAAACCCCAACACTGGGGCGATGGAGGAAGCCTTATTTCACACTTGGGTAATTATATTTAATTCTTTTCATGACTTTTGCATTAATTTTAATTGAAATTGTGATTTAAATTAATTAGTTGTGATTTGATTTGATGGGTCATGCTTAGCTTAGATGATTTGATGTCCCATGCTTAACATTTACACCTAATATTTTGAGAATCTATCTTGGCAATAAATTAGAGTCGATATATTTAATATATTTTTCGAGCTATTATTGATAAAAGAATTATTATTTGAACCTTAAGAAATGAATTTGGCGGAATCCTAGTCCAAGTACCTCTCTACCAATCTGTCAATATTTTTGTATATAATTTTTATAAATCTAAAAATCCTTCACCTTCACAAGTCTTAGAGTTCGAACCATCCTTACCACTACTACTACAACCCCCATTAAATCATTAATCAACCTGCCCCTGCAAATCCGGGGTGACCTCTGGCTGCTCCATCCGTATTAATTTTAATCTAATTGATGTGTGGGATAGACCATCCTATCGATATTGTTGATATTCTTTTGTCTCTCGTTCGACGGTTATATACCGGTGCATCTCCTGGTGTGATTGGTGGTGAAGAGTGTAGTGCTCCGTAGAATTCTTGTTGTAGTTTTTGTTCCCATGCTAGTATTTCTTCCGAAGTTGTTTGCTTTTGTTGGTATATTAGATTATTCCTAGATAGCCAAAGGGTCCAGAATAGAAAACAGAAGGAGGATATTACAGAAGTTGAAGCAAGTTGTTGTAGGATTTGAGAACTGGTCTTCTGAGAGGTAATGGTGAAATTGGGTGGGGGATTGGAGTTTGAAGAAACCGATAGTTGAGAGAATAAGGTGTTCCAAGAGTTGGTTTTCGTTGGACAATGAATTAGAAGGTGACTTGCTAGTTCAGGATCAGTGTTGAATCTGGGACATATGTCTGAGTTGGTCAAGTGGATGTGATGTAAGAGTGGGAAGGTTGGTAATCCTTCATTACTGGCTTTCCACAAGAAAAGATGAATATTTGGTGGACATGGTAAAGTCCAAAGGAATTTGGTGGGTGGTAGGGGAGTGTGAATTGGTTGATTATTGGTCAGACATTTGTATCCCGATGAGGTGGTGTAGTTTCCAGATTTTGAGTGTGGCCAAATAATTTTGTCATGAGGGGCATTTTGGGGTAGGTGGATGTTCATGATTTTTTGGGTTATGGTATTAGGAAGGGAGCTTAATTTTTCGTGATTCCAAGAGTGAGAGAGAGGGTCTATGATATCTGCTACCATTCGGATAGGATAACATTGGGTTTGGTCCAGGTTTGTTGAATGAAGAATCCAATTGGCTTCTATCAGAGTTGATAATCCATTTCGAATTTGATGGAATATCAAATTTTGCATGGTAGGAACAATTGCAGCTAGTTGACTCCATTGAGGACTGGCGGAAGAGGGTATGGAGTTAATGCCTTGAAGAATTGGTTGATGGTTGAGATATTTTGCACTGAAAAGACTTCCACAGATGAAGTTAGGTTGTTCATGAAGATTCCATATTCTCTTCATGAGTAGTACTTTATTATGATCACTGCTCTTCCTTATTCCTAATCCTCCTTCAGATATTGGTTTTGTTACTTTATCCCATCCTATAGGGTGAAGTTTTTTAATGGTTGAATCATGTCCCCAGAAAAAATTCATGGTGATACGATCTTTGGTGTTTGCATAATGTGGTTTGAGGTGAGAATTAGTGAAGTTTTGATGAGAGTGAGTCTTCCGACCGGAGTGAAGCATTTTGTCATCCATCATTTGGCTTTTCGAGCTAGTCTTTGAAGAAGAGGACCGAAGGTTTGGTTTGTTGCCTTTCCTTGTTTGAATTGGATTCCTAGATAGATTGGAGGTTTTGAAGTAGCTGGCATATTAAAGAATTGTTAAATTTCGTTTACTTTGATTGGGTTTAAATTTGGTTGATGGATGATTACTGATTTAAAAGTATTAATTATCTTCCCCGCAGATGAGCTATAGGAGTGCAGCAAGGTTTTAAGGTGTTGGTTACTCTGATTGGAAGCTTTATAAGTGATTAATAAGTCATCTGCATACATTAAATGAATAATGGGTGGTGCTTTTGTGATATGTTGAGTCCTCGAACTAATTTTTGGTTTTGTAGGTTACCTAAATTTGTAGAAAGAATTTCAGCGCATATAATAAAAATATAGGAAGATAGGGGGTCTCCTTGTCTGATACCTCTATTTGGGGTGATGTAGCCATGTGGTGTACCATTGATGTTGATTGAGTATGTAACTGTTGTGACACATAGCATGATGTAGTTTATAAAGGCTGACGGAAATCCAAGTTTTGTAAAAGAGGTTTTGATGAATCCCCAATCTAAGCTATCGTAGGCTTTCTGGATATCAAGTTTGAGAGCTATTTTTGGATCTTTGGTTAGGTTAGGGGTTTTGATACGATGGAAGAGTTCTCCAGCAATCGCATGTTATCGTGAATTGATCTTTGTGGGACAAAATCACTTTGGTAGGGGCTTATTATGAATAGGAGAAGTGGTCTAATTCTGTTGACTAGAATTTCTTATATGATTTTATAAGTGACGTTACAGAGTGTTATGGGTCTGAACTGAGAAGGTTTTGATGGATGGTCGGTTTTAGGTATTAAAGTTATGTTTGTGTGATTCATGAGTGGATGAATATTTAGGTTACTAAAAAAACTTTGAACCATTGCTATCAATTGGTGATGAGTTGTTTCCCAAAAAACTTTGAAAAACTTACTTGTGTATCCATCCGGGCCTGGAGCACTTTATGAATTTATGGAGAAGAGGGCTACTTTGATTTCCGTTGTAGTTACTTCCTTTGTGAGTAGATCCGATTGTCTGGGAGTTAATCTTGGTCTGATATTTGTGAAAAGGTCTTCGTCAATCAATGTAGGTGGGGCCGGATATTGCTGAGTGAAGTGATCTAGAATGAGATGAACAACTTCTTCCTTCTTATTAATCCAGTTGTTTTGTGGATCTTATAATTGTTGTATATTATTACAAGCTTTGTAGATGGTAGAAAATAACATTATTGCATGTTGTTTTTTTAGTAAGAAATTTTTTAATTAATATTTAAAAGTTGTTACAAGAAAAGCGAAAACAAACAAAACAAAAACAAAAGATAAAAACCACTGAAATCCCTAAACTAATCCCGTGTTGGATACGTATATATTGCCTCATTAAAACATTGATAAGAAAAATTCATAGGGACAAAACCTCGACAAGGAAAAAGTACAAAGTGATAAGTCCGAAAATAAAAGTAGTACTCAAACAAGTCTTAGTGTAATCTAAACAAAAGTAGATTACAGTAAAATAGATATCAAACAAGTCTTATTTGATATAAATGTAGGCTTCTCGTAAATGTAGCCCATCGTTTTATTAACTGTAATCCATATAAAAGAACGCGCAATTGGGGGATGCATAAAATAACTGCGGATATAGGAAAAAGACAAAAATCGGTTTTAGATAGTAAATCATAGTCACCACTTATCCATGTATTTTAACTAATTATTAATCCACCCCTCACTAATTAGATTTAGTGGTTAATTATAATTAGGAAATTTATAAGATTATTTGTTAAATGATCAGTATATTATGATTTGGGTGAGGTGGGAGTAGAATGAGGGAAAATTTTGAGAGAAAAGTTTTGGGTGAAAATGGTGGATGATAGTGAAGAGATAAGTGTTGTTGAATATTTAGCTCAACTACAACAAGGGGTCTATCTTGAATCTTCTTCTAATGACAACGATTCACAATTGCAATTATTTGTGGAACCAACACCCTTGAATCATGATTTTTATGAGCATGGACATTTACGTATAGAACCAACCAAGAAAGTAAACAAGCCCAACATACAATCACTCCAAATACTCAGGTACATGTGCTAATGTGTTGAAATTCAACTTATTTCTCTTTGATTTCGCCATTTTTATAGCTGAAAAAGCTCAGTGCCAGCATGGACGTAGTATAAATACAATGTCGGAAACGGCCAAAATGACATGGTATTCATACTACAGCCATGCCGGCTAACAATAACCCCCATTTTGAAATGCATGTCGGCATTGTCAGAAGAAAAAAAAAACTATGTCGTTATACAAGTTACTTTTAACCTACCACTAAATATTCCACAAATTATTCTATTGGCATGATCAAATACCAAACTTATAATGCCGACACCTCAAAAAAAAACTTACAAAAAACAATGAATTTCAAAGTTAGCTACCGGTGCAGTTAATTATTTGTCGAGAATGTTGGTACGATGTACCTGCATTGTACTATATTTGTTCAGCATGTCGACACATGGTTTCTCGACATTGTTTTCCAATGAAAGTTTTATGCCGGCAACATTAGCAATTTTGACATAATTATTAGTTCATTTCGATCATATGTCGGCATTGGCGGTACATTGTCGAGCATGCCGGAACCGTGATCCGGCATAGTGATATATGTTATTTTTTTGAACTAATTCACTTTTCTTCTCACTCGTTTCTAAGATTGTGACATATTATGTTCCAACAAATGCAAAACCGCTGGGCTGGGATACATCGGAATACTATAAAATTTGTCCACTGTGTTACCAAAAAATACTTTTCACCTAGTATTTTGAACTTTACTTAGAGATTGCTTATAATGCAACTTATAATCTCCTGTGGTTATCCTTATGTAGGGAATAAAAAATAAAGATGAAGCAATCAATTGGGCTTTGGAGACGGCTCGTAAGAATATGTGTGTGCTAGGGAGGAATAACCAAGGTTCAAATATTCATTTTGAGATAGCTTGTAAGAGAAGTGGTCTTACAAGGAGAATAATGGCCACAAGAGAAAGGGTTATGTGTATCCAAAGAAGACTAATAGGGTATACAAGACTCATACGAGAAAGGATAATTGCTCCTTTAAGCTTGTATTCAATTTCAGAGAAGGTGAATGGAAATGTTCTGTGTGGTTCGTCTGCCATAACCACGAGGATTCAGAAACTTTTGTTGGTCACTCCTTAGTTGCGAAGCTAAAACCTCATTAAATGGAGGATGTAAAGAGATTGACCAAAGCATGTCTTAAACCAAGGCAAATTATCAACGGCTTCAAGACAAAGGATGCGACGAACGTTTCTTCTCTGCATACAATTTATAGTGCACAAACAACTATTAGAAGGGTAGAATGGGAAGGTAGGAAGGTTATGCAAGAATTTGAGAAGCTAGCTTTTGATCACAACTACACGCGCATCATTAAAAGAGGGCCGGACAACAAGCCCCTTCAAATATTCCTTGTGCATCCCTTAATTGCAAAATTGGCTCATATCTGCTTTGGTGTTCTTATGATGGATTACACCTACAAGACAAACAAAAACCATATGCCATTGTTCAACATCGTGGACCAAACAGCGGACAAGATATGATTCACATTGGCCCGGTGTTTAATGCGAGACGAGTTGGATTATAGTTATAATTGGGCATTACGACAATTGAAATTACTCTTCCGGGAAAATCATATTCCGAGGGTCATCATAACCGATAACGATGACTCATTAATGAATGCAATATCCGACGTCTTCCCGGATGCACATAATTTCCTTTGTACATATCGTATACGTTGCAATATGCAGAAATCTTGTCATTATTTGTTTAAAACCATAAATGAGGATATTAAGAAGAGAATGATTCTTCAACTTGAGGAAGAAGTTCGCACGAAGAAACTATCACCTGAAGAAGAAGAAGAAGAAGAAAAAGGAAAGATTAAAGAGAAAGTGGACAAGGAATACGATGAAAATCATACGAAAAAGTTTATTGGTCTCTTAACGAGGATACATACAAAAAGAATTGGCACAAATTTATTGACGATTGGAACGAAGGGTATCCAAGTGTCGGATAAGTACAAAGAAAAATTTGTGTGTGCATGGAAAAAACGGTACAGACACTATGAGAATTAAGCAACTAGTATCGGGGAGTCCGCTCATGGGAGATTTAAAAGTCTCCTTGAGTATAACCAAGAAGACGTGGTTACAGTCACGGTAGCAATGGAGCAATACTTTAAGAGTGATATCGATAGGATCAAGGAACATTTTGAGAAAAGCTCAATAGAAAGGATGACTCAATATCTTCAATATAGTAAGTTTCTCTGAGGAATAGAGTTCAACGTGTTTCAGTGGGAAATAAAACATATGATGAAACAACTGATATGGGAGATAAATTACGGAAAACCGGGTGATGTGTATATTTGTCCCGATATGTCTTCATTGGGGCATTTGTGTCGTCATATGCTTGTGATGTATGAAGATGTGATACCTATTGAAGTTATCGATCCGTTTTGGAAGAAACTATCTTTCACCTCTCCTCTTGAGAAAGCTCCCGGACAATCACCATAGGATACGAACGAAGTAAAGGAATTCTTCGACGCTTACTCACGTGGCAACTTGTCTAGACGACAAGTCTTGTTGAGCCAGCTAAGGCTAATTACTCGCCCATGGACAACACAATTAGAAAAACCAATAAAGAGAATTCCTCCCTGTAGACCACAAACCAAAACGACAAGGAGAAAACAAAGAAAATAATGAAACACGTGAGTCAATGTGAATTTGAACTCGAGGCAAGTAAGTAATGAGATCCAACCGCATGTGATCTTTCTAAAGCAAGGTATACGGAAACGCCGGTTCAAAACAAGAGGGGTATGCCGAAGAAGGAAACACTATTAAGTAAACAACAAACGGAGAATTCTGTATACACTCCTAAAGTCGATGGAGTTCCGTTTGCAAAGAAAAAGAGTAGGCCGAAGAAGGTACACACATCGAGTGAACAAGAACAACAAGCTGAGGATTTGGATGCCACACCTAGAGTTGATGGAGCGGAGGTTCCAAAGAAAATGGGTAGGCCGACGAAGGTACCAACACCAAGTGAACAAGAACAACAAGCCGAGCATTCCGAAGCCACACCTAAATTGATAGGGCGGAGTTTGCAAAGAAAATGGGTAGGCCGACGAATGTACACACATCGAGTGAACAAGAACAACAAGCCGAGGATTTGGATGTCACATCTAGAGTTGATGGAACGAAGGTTCCAAATAAAAGGGGTAGGACGACTGAGGTACCAATACCAAGTGAACAAGAAAAACAAGCCGAGCATTCCGAAGCCACACCCAAAATTGATGGAGTGGAATTTTCAAAGAAAAGGGGTATGCCGACGAAGGAACACACAACGAGTAAACAAGAACAACAAGTTGAGGAGTTGGATGGCACACCTAGAGTTGATGGAGCGGAAGTTCCAAAGAAAATGGGTAGGACGACGAAGGTACCAACACGAAGTGAACAAGAACAACAAGCCGAGCACTCCTAAGCCACACCCGGAGTTGATGGAGCGACGGCTGCAAAGAAAAGAGGTAGGCCGAATAAGGAACCTACATCAAGTTAACAACAACAAGGTGAAAATTTTGAAGCCATACCAAAGATAAGTGATGGCAAAGGGAAGAAATCCATATCTAGTCAACAACAACAACATGGTGAAAACTTCATAGCCACGCCCAAAATTGATGGAGTGCTGGTTCCAAAGCGAAGGGGTATTCCAAGAAAGTACGCACTCATATCACCTTATCAACCAATTGAAAGTCTAGAGTTTGCAGAGGATGGTTTGGAGATAATAAAGCTACATGTTGGTAATACGAAGATGTATAAGGATCCCAAAACAGGTAGGCCCACTAGAAGTTATCATACCAAAAATAGAGGCATACATAAGGCAACTTCCAGAGATTATCCGCGAATATATTGTATATACGGATGATGTTAATGGAGATGGAAATTTTGGTTATCATGTCATGGCCGACAAACAACATTTACACCAAAGTGGCAAAAGTGCGAAGGATCTCTTAAGAAGAGAATAATTGTTTTGGCTTTCGTGAATGACAATCATTTCATTATTCTGAAACTCAACGAAAACTATCAATTGCCACCGGTTTGTCCAATTACTAAAAACAAGGACATAGTCCCCAATTATTCAAATGAGTGGAAGGAATTATATGGGGAGAATCACCAACTTTGGAATGCTTTGAACCTATCAATTAGCCGAGAGAAGATACAAGTTGATATGTGTGGAAGCGATGATGAGTAATTTGGATAATGTGGTTCATTGGTGTAACCTTTTGCTTTTTGGGATATTGAATTGTAATCATTAGATGATATTTTGATATTATTATTAAACTATAATTGTCGTTATAGAATTATTCACTTAATACAATGTCGTTAACTCATTCCGGTGTTGAAATAAACTTTTAATACCGTGCCGGAAAAGTATAAAATATATACATAAAACTAAGTAAATAGGCCGGCATTGTAACTAAAATATTTACAGCGCCGAAAAATTGTTCAAAATATGTATCTTGAAAATACAGAGTGTTGGCACTGTAAGATTTTTTTTAACAATGCCGAAAATCTAAAAATTCCGCTGTTTTGAAATATCATATTTCCGACATTGAAAGGAACAATTATTCAATGCCGGAATATTAATACGAACCTGATTTCTAAGTTTTTAGTGTGTGTCGGCATTAAATTTGAAAAAGCGGGGATCTAACAACCACACCCAATATTTCGGTCGGTAATCTGTATGGATTAACTCCAATATAATTCGAAGAGAATCAATTATACAATCAGACTCACTCAAGGAAAGATATCCAAGAGTTATATCTCTTTCTCAAATCAATCAGCAAATCAACAGGATGGAATCCGTGAACTGATCGGTATGAGAATAACTTGGATGATATCAAAAACCAATGTCCATGCGTCAATCAATTTCTATCCAACAAACAAGGTCGGATTTAACAATTGACGCCCAACCTGTGATATTTCAATTATATAAACAAATATAATGCAGAAAAGAAATAACACAAACACCAGAAATTTTGTTAACGAGGAAACCGCAAATGCAGAAAAACCCCGGGACCTAGTCCGGTTTTGAGCACCACACTCTATTAAGCCGCTACAGACACTAGCCTACTACAAGTTAACTTCGGACTGGAATGTAGTTGAGCCCTAACCAAGTCTCACACCGATTAAGGTACAGTTGTGTTCCTTAGTCTCTGAATCCCAGCAGGACTTTACGCACTTGATTCCATTAGCTGATCTCACCCATAACTAAGAGTTGCGACGACCCAAAATCGAAGACTTTTAAACAAATATGTCTCCCACAAATAAGTCTATTCTGATAGATAAATCTGTCTCCCACATAAGTACCTACGAAATTTTTGTTCCGTCTTTTGATAAATCAGAGTGAATAGGAACCAATTGATAATCCGGTCTTATATTCCTTAAGAAAAACCTAGAAATATCAATCACCTCACAACAACTTCACTATATGGTAGTAGAAGAAGTTATTGTGGAATCACATAGAATGAGACGAAGAGCTTTGTGATTACTTTTTGTATCCTACATAACAGAGATAAATCTCGAGCATTTCGTAGAGAAGATGGTACTCAATACGATAGAACAAGTAAGATCAGAACACGCAACTACGGAGAAAATAGTTGGATCTGGCTTCACGAATCCCAAATGAAGTCTGCAAGTCGTTAACCTATAATGGTTTTGGAAAAACCTAGGTTAAAGGAGAATCGACTCTAGTCGCAACTAGGACACAGGAAAGTGTCGAGATTAGGTTTTTCAGTTGCTAGAGTTCTCCATTATACAGTCTTTGAAATCAGGTTTTGCTTTCAATCAAATCTAAGATAGATTAGTAACAAAGCATTCAATATTCACCGTTAGATTAAAACTTGATTTTAGATTCAAGTTAAGTTTGCTTAAAACAAAAACAATACCTCTACGTTGTTATATGGTCTTAGCTTGTTACACACAAATGAAATATACCTTCATTTAGATATGGGTAACCGTACCTAAACGTGTATATTGAGTTGGCTCAATAATAGTTAACCGAAGTTAGCCATAGGAACAATTTTGTCTTAACCACATTCATCTAACACTTCTAGATCAAATATGATGACCAATCAAACATGAAAGATAATAAAATTAATCTAATTGTGTTACTAATTGTTAGAGAACTGCTCGTCCGAACTCGCAAGCGTTGCTATCTCAAGCTTGTTTGTCAATATTAGTGATCAAAACTATAAGTCTTGATTTCTAGTCTACTTATAGATGTCTCGGACTAGGATAGATTGTGTAGTTGAGCATT